>NC_052150.1:218060981-218173408 GCF_902713615.1 Scyliorhinus canicula
ACCCTCACCCCCCACATCACCCCTCACCCCCACATCACCCTCACCCCCACATCACCCTCACCCCCACACCCCCCCTCACCCCTACACCCCCTCACCCCCACACCACCCTCACCCCCACACCCCCCTCACCCCTACACCCCCTCACCCCCACACCACCCTCACCCCCACATCACCCTCACCCCTACACCCCCCTCACCCCTACACCCCCTCACCCCCACACCACCCTCACCCCCACACCACCCTCACCCCCACATCACCCTCACCCCCGCACCACCCTCACCCCCACATCACCCTCACCCCCGCACCACCCTCACACCCACATCACCCTCACCCCCGCACCACCCTCACACCCACATCACCCTCACTCCCACACCATCCTCACCCCCTCAGCCCCTCATCCCCACATCACCCTCACCCCCACGCCACCCCCACCCCATCCTCACCCCCTCACCCCCTCACCATCCTCACCCCAACATCTCCCTCACCCCCCCACACCATCCTCACCCCCTCAGCCCCTCATCCCCACATCACCCTCACCCCCACACCACCCCCACCCCCACACCATCCTCACCCCCACACCATCCTCAGCCCCACACCACCCTCACCCCCACCCTCACCCCCACACCACCCCCACCCCCACACCATCCTCACCCCCACACCATCCTCAGCCCCACACCACCCTCACCCCCACCCTCACCCCCACACCATCCTCACCCCCACACCACCCTCACCCCCACACATCCCCACCCGCACAGTGGGAGGAGAGGGGGGGTGATGCAGTACCCTGGCCCGTATCCCCAACCTCGTCCTGTGCACATCAGCCCAGACGCACACAACGTGCCGCCTCCCGGGCCGGGCTTGTCCCCATGTGCTGACCACCCTCACCCTCCCCCACATCCTCCTTGTAGAGGGCCCCTCCAGAGTGGTCCAGGCACCTGGATCATATCTTCAGGAGGCCGAAGCACCATTCGTTCACACTCCTGGTCGCAGTATGGCCGTCGTTGTAGCGGGTCTCCACGTCGGTCTGTCGCCTTCTTGCAGGCAGCATCTGCACCACAGTGAATAACCCCCGTCACCTCGGAGCCAACCAACCTGCACCTTGCAGGGAACAGAAAGACTGACACTAAGAGTTTCTATAGATATGTGAAGAGAAAGAGGTTGGTGAATAGAAATGTAGGCCCCCTACAGACAGAAACATGGGAATATATAATAAGGGACAAAGAAATGGCTGAGCAATTGGATCCATACTTTAGTTCTGTCTTCACAAAAGAGGACACAAATCAGATCCCAGAAATGTTGAAGAATGAAAGGTTTAGTGACAGGGACGAACTGAGGGAGATCAACATCAGTAGAGAAATGGTGCTGAGAAAATTGATGGGATTGAAGGCGGATAAATTCCCAGGGCCTGAGAGTCTGCATCCCAGAGTGCTTAAGGAGGTGGCTCTGAAAATAGTGGATGCATTGGTGGTCATCTTCCGGGATTCTATAGACTATAGAACAAAGAACAATTAACAAAGAAAAGTACAGCACAGGAACAGGCCCTTCGGCCCTCCAAGCCCGTGCCGACCATGCTGCCCGTCTAAACTAAAATCTTCTACACTTCCTGAGTCCGTATCCCTCTATTCCCATCCTATTCGTGTATTTGTCAAGATGCCCCTTAAACGTCACTATCGTCCCTGCTTCCACCACCTCCTCCGGCAGCGAGTTCCAGGCACCCGCTACCCTCTGTGTAAAAATTTACACGTTCTCCCTGTGTGTGCGTGGGTTTCCTCCGGGTGCTCCAGTTTCTTCCCACAGTCCAAAGATGTGCAGGTTAGGTGGATTGGCCATGATAAATTGCCCTTAGTGTCCAAAATTGCCCTTAGTGTTGGGTGGGGTTACTGGGTTATGGTGATAGGGTGGAGGTGTTGACCTTGGGTAGGGTGCTCTTTCCAAGAGCCAGTGCAGACTCGATGGGCCAAATGGCCTCCTTTTGCATTGTAAATTCTATGATTCCATGACTGTCCCTGCAGATTGGAGAGTTTCACTCCGATATTCAAAAAGGGAGGTAGGGAGAAAGCAGGTAATTATAGATCAGTAAGCCTAACATCGGTAGTGGGGAAAATGCTTGAATCTATTATCAAGGACTGATGGATCTTTACTGTTCTTAAGTCGATTAAATTGATGGAACCATCAATTCATCAGACACATGTTTCCGAAGTGAATCTAGGCTTTAATCGACTTACTTCAGAGCCAGCCTGTTACCTGTTGATGATCTCAAAGTGACCCAGGCTGACTCTGGACACGGATACTTATACAGCTGCACTAGGGGGAGGAGTCGTGGGCGGAACCAAAGGTGGAGCCCAGTACAAGTTCCTCAGTGCTCCCAGCGCTACTCCCCCTAGTGGTAGGATGGCACTACTGCGCTTACAATCACAGTGTGAATTATTATATACATTCATATATTACATTCACCACAAGAACTTTATAGCGGAACATTTAGAAAGCAGTGGCAGGATCAGTCAGAGTCAGCATGGATTTATGAAGGGAAAATCATGCTAGACAAATCTGTTGGAATTCTTTGAAGAGGTAACCAGTACAGTCGACAAGGGGGAGCCAGTCGATGTGGTATATTTGGACTTTCAGAAGGCATTTGACAAAGTCCTGCATAAGAGATTGTGGGATTGGGGGAAATGTATGGAGGTGAATAGAAAATTGGTTGGCAGAGAGGAAACAAAGAGTCGGGATTAATGGGTCCTTTTCAAATTGGCAGGCAGTAACCAGTGGGGTACCACAGGGATCGGTGCTGGGACCCCAGCTATTCATAATATATATTAATGATTTGGATGAGGGAACAAAATGGAATATATCAACGTTTGCAGATGATACCAAGTTGGGTGGGAGGGTGAATTGTGACGTGGATGCAGGGATCCTACAGCAAGATCTGGACAGGTTGGGCGAGTGGGCAAATCAATGGCAGATGCAGTATAATATGGATAAGTGTGAGGTTATTCAGTTTGGAAGCAAAAACAGGAAGATAGATTACTACCTGAATGGTTGTAAATTGGGAGAGGGGAGTGTGCAGTGGGACCTGGGTGTCCTCGTGTACCATTCGCTGAAGGTAAGCATGCAGGTGTAGCAGGTGGTAAAGAAGGCTAATGGGATATTGGCCATCATTGCGAGAGGTTTCGAGTACAGAAGCAGGGATGTGTTCCTGCAATTATACAGGGCCTTGGACACTTCCAACCACACCTGGAGTATTGTGTGCAGTTTTGGTCTCCTTCTCTGAGGAAGGATGTTCTTGCTCTCGAGGGAGTGCAGTGAAGGTTTACCAAACTGATTCCAGGGATGGCGGGACTGTCATATGAGGAGAGATTGACTAGGTTGGGATTGCTTTCACTGGAGTTCAGAAGAATAAGGGGGGGATCTCATAGAGACTTATAAAAGTCTAACAGGACTAGACAGGGTAGATACAGGGGAGATGTTACCAATGATGGGGGTGTCCAGAACCAGGGGTCACAGTCTGAGGATTCGGGGTAAACCATTTCGGACAGAGATAAGGAGACATTTCTTCACCCAAAGAGTGGTGAGCCTGTGGAATTCATTATCACAGGAAGTGTGGTGTACTGACCCTCGGCCCTCCCTCAGTACTGACCCTCCGACATTGCAGCACTCCCTCAGTACTGACCCTCTGACAATGCGGCACTCCCTCAGTACTGACCCTCTGACAATGCGGCACTCCCTCAGTACTGACCCTCAGCACTCCCTCAGTACTGACCCTCGGCACTCCCTCAGTACTGACCCTCAGCACTCCCTCAGTACTGACCCTCCGACATTGCAGCACTCCCTCAGTACTGACCCTCCGACAGTGCAGCACTCCCTCAGTACTGACCCTCTGACAGTGCGGCACTCCCTCAGTACTGACCCTCTGACAATGCAGCACTCCTGCAGTACTGACCCTCTGACAGTGCAGCACTCCCTCAGTACTGACCCTCTGACAGTGCAGCACTCCCTGAGTACTGACCCTCTGACAGTGCGGCACTCCCTCAGTACTGACCCTCTGACAGTGCAGCACTCCCTCACTACTGACCCTCTGACAGTGCGGCACTCCCTCAGTACTGACCCTCTGACAGTGCGGCACTCCCTCAGTGCTGACCCTCTGACAGTGCGGCACTCCCTCAGTGCTGACTCTCTGACAGTGAAGCACTCCCTCAGTACTGACCCTCAGACAGTGCAGCACCCCCTCAGTACTGACCTTCTGACAGTGCGGCACTCCCTCAGTACTGACCCTCTGACAGTGCGGCACTCCCTCAGTACTGACCCTCTGACAGTGCAGCACTCCCTCAGTGCTGACTCTCTGACAGTGCAGCACTCCCTCAGTACTGACCCTCTGCGCTCCCTCTGTATCGACCCTCGACACTCCCTCAGTACTGACCCTCGGCGCTCCCTCGGCACTCCCTCAGTACTGACCCTCTGACAATGCGACGCTCCCTCAGTACTGACCCTCTGACAGTGCAGCACTCCCTCAGTACTGACCCTCTGACAGTGCAGCATTCCCTCAGTACTGACCCTCTGACAGTGCAGCACTCCCTCAGTACTGACCCTCTGACAGTGCAGCGCTCCCTCAGTACTGACCCTCGGCACTCCCTCAGTACTGACCCTCGGCACTCCCTCAGTACTGACCCTCGTCACTCCCTCAGTACTGACCCTCGGCACTCCCTCAGTACAGACCCTCGTCACTCCCTCAGCTCTGACCCTCGGCACTCCCTCAGTACAGACCCTCGGCCCTCCCTCAGCTCTGACCCTTGGCCCTCCCTCAGCTCTGACCCTCGGCCCTCCCTCAGTACTGACCCTCGGCCCTCCGTCAGTACTGACCCTCGGCACTCCCTCAGTACAGACCCTCGGCACTCCCTCAGTCCAGACCCTCGGCCCTCCCTCAGCTCTGACCCTCGGCACTCCCTCTGTACTGACCCTCGGCACTCCCTCAGTACAGACCCTCGGCACTCCCTCAGTACTGACCCTTGGCCCTCCCTCAGCTCTGACCCTCGGCACTTCCTCAGCTCTGACCCTCGGCACTCCCTCAGCTCTGACCCTCGGCACTTCCTCAGCTCTGACCCTCGGCACTCCCTCATACTGACCCTCGGCACTCCCTCAGTACTGACCCTCGGCACTCCCTCAGTACAGACCCTCGTCACTCCCTCAGTACTGACCCTCGGCCCTCCCTCAGTACTGACCCTCGGCACTCCCTCAGCTCTGACACTCGGCACTCCCTCAGCTCTGACACTCGGCACTCCCTCAGTCCAGACCCTCGGCACTCCCTCAGCTCTGGCCCTCAGCCCTCCCTCAGTACTGACCCTCGGCCCTCCCTCAGCTCTGACCCTCGGCCCTCCCTCAGTCCAGACCCTCGGCCCTCCCTCAGTACAACACTGAAATGTTTTCCTGGGTTATGGAGTCAAGTGTCTGGAGTGAGATTTGACCCTCTGACCTTCTCACTAATGGTTCAGAGCGATTCCATTGAGTCACAACTGTCACAAGTTTAGAAATTTCTGCTTTGGAACACAACTTCTCCCTGTCAAACTGCCGATTGGGAAAGGACATCCTGGCTCAACGACATAACCGCTGGAAACACTGACAGTTGAGTAAGAAACAACTGCTGCATTTTGCCCTGAATTAAAGCCGGCTTCACTCCAGGGTCAAAGGTCCTGGATAATTGAACAGCGGAACATCAGGAACCCAAACCAGTTCATACAAAAATCAGAAGTGAAGCCAGAAATATTAGAAAGCATTTTCCCCAGACCATAATAATCACATTCAACCCCAGTGATCAAAGTGCTTTTCTCCATTCCTGTCTGGCGCGTTAGACAGGCCGTGATATTTGGTTCTGGTTAATGTTGGCAACATGAAATGGAGCAGATTTCTGAACACTCTGCTTGTAATATCTTCACTACTGCCCGAGATTTGTGTAGTGCAGGAGTGTCAAACTCATCTGACAAGGTGAAAATAGATAAGTCCCCGGGGCCTGATGGGATTTATCCTAGGATTCTCTGGGAAGCCAGGGAAGAGATTGCTGAGCCTTTGGCTTTGATTTTTAGGTCATCATTGGCTACAGGAATAGTGCCAGAGGACTGGAGGATAGCAAATGTGGTCCCTTTGTTCAAGAAGGGGAGTAGAGATAACCCCGGTAACTATAGGCCGGTGAGCCTAACATCTGTGGTGGGTAAAGTCTTGGAGAGGATTATAAAAGATACGATTTATAATCATCTAGATAGGAATAATATGATTAGGGATAGTCAGCATGGTTTTGTGAAGGGTAGGTCATGCCTCACAAACCTTATCGAGTTCTTTGAGAAGGTGACTGAACAGGTGGACGAGGGTAAAGCAGTTGATGTGGTGTATATGGATTTCAGTAAAGCGTTTGATAAGGTTCCCCACGGTCGGCTATTGCAGAAAATACGGAGGCTGGGGATTGAGGGTGATTTAGAGATGTGGATCAGAAATTGGCTAGTTGAAAGAAGACAGAGAGTGGTGGTTGATGGGAAATGTTCAGAATGGAGTTCAGTTACGAGTGGCGTATCACAAGGATCTGTTCTGGGGCCGTTGCTGTTTGTCATTTTTATAAATGACCTAGAGGATGGGTAAGTAAATTTGCAGACGACACTAAAGTCGGTGGAGTTGTAGACAGTGCGGAAGGATGTTGCAGGTTACAGAGGGACATAGATAAGCTGCAGAGCTGGGCTGAGAGGTGGCAAATGGAGTTTAATGTGGAGAAGTGTGAGGTGATTCACTTTGGAAAGAATAACAGGAATAAGGAATATTTGGCTAATGGTAAAATTCTTGGTAGTGTGGATGAGCAGAGGGATCTCGGTGTCCATGTACATAGATCCCTGAAAGTTGCCACCCAGGTTGATAGGGTTGTGAAGAAGGCCTATGGTGTGATGGCCTTTATTGGTAGAGGGATTGAGTTCGGGAGCCATGAGGTCATGTTGCAGTTGTACAAAACTCTAGTACGGCCGCATTTGGAGTATTGCGTACAGTTCTGGTCGCCTCATTATAGGAAGGACGTGGAAGCTTTGGAACGGGTGCAGAGGAGATTTACCAGGATGTTGCCTGGTATGAAGGGAAAATCTTATGAGGAAAGGCTGATGGACTTGAGGTTGTTTTCGTTAGAGAGAAGAAGGTTAAGAGGTGACCTAATAGAGGCATACAAAATGATCAGAGGGTTAGATAGGGTGGACAGCGAGAGCCTTCTCCCGCGGATGGAGGTGGCTAGCATGAGGGGACATAGCCTTAAATTGAGGGGTAATAGATATAGGACAGATGTCAGAGGTGGGTTTTTTACGCAAAGAGTGGTGAGGCCGTGGAATGCCCTACCTGCAACAGTAGTGAACTCGCCAACATTGAGGGCATTTAAAAGTTTATTGGATAAGCATATGGATGATAAGGGCATAGTGTAGGTTAGATGGCCTTTAGTTTTTTCCATGTCGGTGCAACATTGAGGGCCGAAGGGCCTGTACTGCGCTGTATCGTTCTATGTTCTATGATGGCAGGGTTGGGGGTCAGAGGCTTTAATGGGCACTAAATGTGTGTCAATGTAATTTTAATCCATGCCTGTGTCTCAACAAACTGTAGCCATGATCACACAGCTATATTTGTAGTTGTGGTACTGAAGGTCGGCCTGACAAATCGCCAATTAACAAGCTTACAATGTGTAAAAACGCGATAAAATAATCAAACAGAAACGTAGATATATGATATGAAACAGAGTTTTACTCACATTAATTCAGGGTAATGGTACTCCCTGAAACTTGGCATGTCGTCACCATAACCCTTAACCTTAACTATTTAGCAGACTAATGCCTCTCTTATTTAACAGCCTAATGTCCCTCTTATTCAGCAGACTAATGTCCCTCTTACTCAGCAGACTAATGTCTCCCTTATTCAGCAGACTAATGTCTCTCTTATTCAGCAGACTAATGTCTCTCTTACTCAGCAGACTAATGTCTCTCTTATTCAGCAGACTAATGTCTCTCTTACTCAGCAGACTAATGTCTCTCTTATTTACAGACTAATGCCTCTCTTACTCAGCAGCCTAATGTCCCTCTTATTCAGCAGACTAATGTCCCTCTTATTCAGCAGACTAATGTCTCTCTTATTTACAGACTAATGTCTCTCTTATTTACAGACTAACGTCTCTCTTATTCAGCAGACTATTGTCCCTCTTACTCAGCAGACTAATGTCCCTCTTATTCAGCAGACTAATGTCCCTCTTATTCAGCAGCCTAATGCCTCTCTTACTCAGCAGACTAATGTCCCTCTTATTCAGCAGACTAATGTCCCTCTTACTTAGCAGACTAATGTCTCTCTTATTTACAGACTAATGCCTCTCTTACTCAGCAGCCTAATGTCCCTCTTATTCAGCAGACTAATGTCCCTCTTATTCAGCAGACTAATGTCTCTCTTATTTACAGACTAATGTCTCTCTTATTTACAGACTAACGTCTCTCTTATTCAGCAGACTATTGTCCCTCTTACTCAGCAGCCTAATGTCTCTCTTACTCAGCAGACTAATGTCCCTCTTACTCAGCAGACTAATGTCTCTCTTATTCAGCAGACTATTTTCCCTCTTATTCAGCAGACTAATGTCTCTCTTACTCAGCAGACTAATGTCTCTCTTACTCAACAGACTATTGTCCCTCTTACTCAGCAGACTAATGTCTCCCTTATTCAGCAGACTAATGTCTCTCTTATTCAGCAGACTATTGTCCCTCTTACTCAGCAGACTAATGTCTCCCTTATTCAGCAGACTAATGTCTCTCTTATTCAGCAGACTATTGTCCCTCTTACTCAGCAGACTAATGTCCCTCTTATTCAGCAGACTAATGTCCCTCTTATTCAGCAGCCTAATGCCTCTCTTACTCAGCAGACTAATGTCCCTATTATTCAGCAGACTAATGTCCCTCTTACTTAGCAGACTAATGTCTCTCTTATTCAGCAGACTAATGTCCCTCTTATTTGCAGACTAATGTCCCTCGGCCAAATCCCTTAATTTCTTGAGAGACCAAAAATCTGTCTGTTCCAACCTTAAATGTACCCATCGATGGAACATCTACAATCCACTGGGATGGAGATTTCCAAAGATTCTTATTTTTAAAATAATCTTTATTATTGTCACAATCATGTCATTTGTCCATTAATAATTTTAATAATCCTTATTATCACAAGTAGGCTTACATTAACACTGCAATGAAGTTACTGTGAAAAGCCCCTAGTCACCACATTCCGGCGCCTGTTCGGGTACACAGAGGAAGAAATCAGAATGTCCAATTCACCTAATAGTACGTCTTTCAGGACTTGTGGGAGTAAACCGGAGCACCCGGAGGAAACCCACGCAGACAGGGGGAGAACCCAAGCCGGGAATTGAACTTGGGATCCTGGAGCTGTGAAACAACAGTGCTAACCACTGTGCTACCGTGCTGCCCACTCACAGCCCTGTGAGTGAAGAAATATCTCCTCGGCCTAATTCCTCAATGGCTCCTTAACATGAGACTGTGTCCTATCCTCTTTCAGATTTTCCGACCAGCGGAAACATTCTCCCAGTGTCTTCCCTGGGAAGGTCCTTCAAAGTTTTGTCGACTTCAGTAAGTTTGCCTCTTATTCTTCTGGGCTCCAGAGAATATAGGCCCAATTTAACTCAGCCTCTCATCGTAGGACAACCCCCTTATCCCAGGGACACATTTAGTGAAGCTTCACTGCCAATGCGAGTATATTCTTCCTTAAATGTGTAGGTCCAGGGGCAGCACGGTGGCGCAGTGGGTTAGCATTGCTGCCTCACGGCGTCGAGGTCCCAGGTTCGATCCCGGCTCTGGGTCATTGTCCGTGTGGAGTTTGCACATTCTCCCCGCGTTTGCGTGGGTTTCGCCCCCACAACCCAAAGATGTGCAGGCTAGGTGGATTGGCCACGCTAAATTGCCCCTTAATTGGAAAAAATTAATTGGGTACTCTAAATTAATAAAACAAAATGTGTAGACCAAAATGGCACACAAAAGGATCCCAGCTGTGGTACCAGAGCCCTGTAGCAAGACTTTTTTATTCTAGTAGTACCCCTTTCATAACCGGCCAGAAAACTGAGGTAGTGACTGCATTAGTGGTGAGTGAAAGCCAGTGGCTCCGATTTATTTATACTGTCAGACATGAAATGTATTCTCTACACTTAATAACATTGAAGCTCACAAATATTGCAGCTCACGGACTAAACCAGATAACAGCTGGGAAACTGGTAGCAGGACATCTGTCTGTTGGGCAGCACGGGATTCTTTGTCGATCCGCTAATCATCTGTGCACTTGTCCCTTTATTTATTCATTCATGGGATGTGGGTATCACTGGATAGATTGGTTCACAGGACAGAATCTCAATTACATTCTGTTAAGGTAAGAGTTGTTTTTTTTTCAAGGGCTTAATGGGTGTTTAACCTTTATTTTTTCTTTCCTTTTAAATTTATTTGGAAATTCAGATCAGAGGGGATGGAAGTTAAGGCAGTTGCATGCTCCTCCTGTAGGATGTGGGAGGTAAGGGGTACTGCTGGTGTCCCCACTGACTGCACCTGCGGGAAGTGCACCCAACTCCAGCTCCTCGGAGACCGCATTAGGGAACTGGAGCTGAGAGATGGATGAACTTCAGATCATCTGGGAGGCAGAGGGGGTGATAGAGAGGAGTTCCAGGGAGGTAGCCACATCCACGTTGCAGGATAGGAGTAGCTGGGTTACAGTCAGGGGAAGGAAAAGGAGTGGGCAGACAGTGCAGGGATCCCCCGTGGCTGTTCCCCTTCAAAACAAGTATACCGTTTTGGATGCTGTTGGGGGGGATGACTGACCGGGAGAAGGCCCTAGCGGCCAGGTCTCTGGCACTGAGCCTGGCTCTGTGGCTCACAAGGGAAGGGAGGAGAATAGAAATGCGATAGTGATAGGAGACACAATGGTTAGGGGAACGGATAGGAGATTCTGTGGTCGCTAACGAGACTCCCGGAAGGTATGTTGCCTCCCGGGTGCCAGGGTCTGGGATGTCTCGGATTGAGTCGACAGGATTCTTAAGGGGGAGGTTGAGCAACCAGCAATCATGGTGCACATTGGCACTAACGACATAGCTAAGAAAAGGGCGGGGCCGAGGCGGGGGGGCAGGGCCGAGGCGGGGCGGACGGAGGGGGGGGGGGCGGACGGAGGGGGGGGCCGGAGCCGGAGGGGGAGGCCGGAGGGGCGGGCCGGAGGGGCGGGCGGGGGGGGGGGGGCCGGAGGGGGGGGGGGGGGGGGGCGGAGGGGCGGGCGGAGGGGGCCGCCCTGGGGAGGGCGGCCACTGCGCATGCGCTGGTTGGCACCGGCCCAACTGCGCATGTGCGGGACCCGAGTCTCTGGCGCCCCCCAGCACATGGCGCCCCGGGCGACTGCCCGAGTTGCCGGTACCTTGGGCCGGCCCTGAGGCCAGGTGTCAGATGTCCCGGTGGGAGAGCATTTCAGTGACAGTGACCACAACTCCTTGGGAACAGATGTTCTCAGGGAAATGACCAACAGTAATGTGGGGATTGTTTAAGGAGCACTTGCTACGCGTGCTGGATAGTTTTTGTCATAATACCCACTCATGTATATCATGAGATGCAGACAGGCAGTGATTGACACACAGGATAACCAATGAACACACACGACCCAGAACAACCAATCTGGCACGGCTCTGCAAGGTTATAAGGTAGCCAAGAAGGAACTCAAAAATGGATTTAGGAGAGCTAGAAGGGGGCATGAAAAAGCCCTGGCGGGAAGGATTAGGGAAAACCCCAAGGTGTTCTACACTTATGTGAGAAATACGAGGATGATCAGGGTGAGAGTAGGACCGATCAGGGATAGTGGAGGGAACGTGTGCCTAGAGTCTGTTGGGGAGGCCCTAAATGAATATTTTGCTTCAGTATTCACTAGAGAGAGGGATGTTGTTGTTCATGAGAACAGTGTGAACCAGGTTATAGGCTCAAACAGATTGATATTAAGAAGGAGGATATGCTGGAAATTTTGAAAAGCATCAGGATAGATAAGTCCCCTGGGCCTGACGGGATATACCCAAGGTTACTACGGGAAGCGAGGGAGGAGATTGTTGCGCCATTGGCGATGATCTTTGCGCCCTCACTCTCCACTGGAGTAGTAGTGGATGATTGGAGGGAGGCGAATGTTGTTCACTTGTGCAAGAAAGGGAATAGGGAAATCCCTGGGAATTACAGACCAGTCGGTCTTACGTCTGTGGTGAGCAAAATACTGGAAAGGATTCTGAGAGATAGGGGGCGCGATTCTCCGCAAATCTGGCGTGCCGTGAAGGCTGGCCTGAAACTGGCCGTGTTTCACGCCAGCCTCGGAGCTCCGTCCCGGGACCCGATTCTCCCCCCCAGGTATCGGGGCCGGGGGAATCACGGCGACGCAGAGTTAGCGAACGTCGCTAACTCCGCCCTCCAAGAGTCACGGCGGCTGACGCGCACGATGACGTCAGCCGCGCATGCGCGGGTTAGACGGCTCCAACACCGCACATGTGCGGATGACGTCATCACGCAGACGCGTCAAACCCGCGCATGCGCGGGCCATCATGCCCCTCAGCCGCCCCGCGGACTGATCCTGCGGGGCGGCGGAAGAACAAATAGTGCGCGGGTATCGGACCTGCTGCCCGCGATCGGTGCCCACCGATCGCAGGCCCATGCCATCCTTGGCACGGCCGTGGTGCAGCCGTGCCAATTGGTGCCATGGTTGTCCGGGACGGGCACTTTGCAGCCATTTTCACGAACGCTGAAAGCAGGTATGATCGCGGCCGTGAAAACTGCCGTAAACTCCGCGGTATTCGGCCTATCGGCCTGCGGAGAATCGCTGTTCGCCGTAAAAAACGGCGAGCAGCGATTCATGTCGGGGGGCGGCTGGAGGGGGGGGGGGCGGGAGGCCGTGAAAATTGTCAGGAAGGCCCTCCCGCTATTCTCCGACCCGTCGTGGGCAGCTGGGACATAAACACCCTGACCCAAGTGTGGGCCGGTGCGGGAGACCCTTTGGGGAGTAGGAGGTGAAAACATATAAGGAAATAAATCCAACTTTTTCTACAGTCGTCGCTTCCGAGTGGTTTACAATGGGTTTTTACAACAATCGACAATGGTTTAATGGCCATGATTAGACTTGTTAGCATTCCAATTCCAACGACTCTGAGTTCTGAGTGACTGCTTGGTGTTTCCTGCATTCACCTCATAATTGTGGTATCCACAATTGAGCAAAGCATCCGAGTGAAGCCAGTATTCTCATACTCAAACGTCACGAGCGGTGAAGTGGTGTTGGAGTCTACCTTGGGGCCTTTGTTCTTAGAACCTTTGATGACCTGGTAATGACCATCATATCAGACTGATCCAGAATAATGTGATCAGTTGACTCACGCGGGGGAAGCTCATAGATTCAAACAGGATTCAGATAAAGGAAGGAAGATGTGGGAAGGAATGGAGGGGAGATTTGATCGGAATGTGAAAAGAAATGAGGACTGATACAGGCGGCTGTATCTAGGGGCTGGTTTAGCTCACTCGGCTAAATCACTGGCTTTTAAAGCAGACCAAGCAGGCCAGCAGCACGGTTCGATTCCCGTACCAGCCTCCCCGGACAGGCGCCGGAATGTGGCGACTAGGGGCTTTTCACAGTAACTTCATTGAAGCCTACTCGTGACAATAAGCGATTTTCATTTCAGGAAATATGAGTATCTATCACCAGAAGTAAAAAAGGTTAGACATTGCTTGTGGTTTTTCAACATTCTGTTCATGCAAGGCTGGTGTAATGTTTCTTTGTTGCAGCAATGAATTCACCTCAGATGATGGGTATGGTTGAATTACCATTTCAGGAAAGTGGCTGCAGGGTGACCAAGACTGGGAACTGAATATTCAAGGGAATTTGACATTTGGGAAGGACGAGCAAAAAGGAAAAGGGGAGGTGGGGTGGCGCTGAGAGAAAGGGATTTAATAAAAACATTTTTTATTCATTTACGGGACATGGGCGTCGCTGGTTTGGCCAGCATTTGTTGCCCGTCCCGAGTTCCCCTTCAGAAGGTGGTGGTGAGCTGCCTTCTTGAACCTCTGCAGTCCGTGTAGTGTAGGTACACCCACAGTGCTGTTAGAGACGGAGTTCCAGAATTTTAACTCAGCGACAGTGGTTTGCGAGGTTTGCTAGTGTCACACGGGAGGGGTTAAATTAGTATGGCAGAGGAGTGGGCACTGGAGCAATAGGTCAGAAGGTGAAAGCATTGAGGGAGAACTAGGGAATAGGGCCAGTATGGCTCTGAGGCATAGCAGACAGGGAGATGTTGCTGAGCACAGCGGGTCTGGTGGCCTGAAGTGCATATATTTTGCCTGGGTTTGGGTTTGGGTGCCTGGGTTTGAATGTTTCTGAAAGGGGGAGCAATCAAATGGGCTGCATTGTCCTGGATGGTGTCAACCTTGTGTGTTGTTGGAGTTGCACTCATCCAGACGAGTGATCCACACACGGGGAGAACGTGCAGACTCCGCACAGACAGTGACCCAAGCCGGGAATCAAACCTGGGACCCTGGAGCTGTGAAGCAATTGTGCTATCCACAATGCCACCGTGCTGCCCAAATTTAGAGTTTTAGAGTTTTTTACAAGCTTCAATCGCACGGTGATGTGGGGAATTTGGGTGTATAGAGGAGAAGCTTGCTTCAGTGGGGAATTTAATGGAAACGCACCATTGTCCTAAGGTGTGACTGATAACTATATCCCCAATAGCAATGTCTTTATTTTCTGCAGTTCTTCATGGTTGTGAAGATGTTTATTATGAAGTATTGTCGGAGGTGAGCAGAATGAAAACCCAAAATCAGTTCCATTTGCTCCTCCACGTTTCCTTGGATTTTACCTGTTTTACATCGTGGAGAAAATGATCTCTCTCTGCACAAAATATTTTGTTCAATCCTTGATCCTTTCAAAATGTTGTTTCTGTGGCTATCTGTTGTCTGCCCAGATTTCAAGTGATAATTTGACCTGGTTACAATTGATGAATTTGTGCCTGTAGCCCGTCCCCTCTGTCGCTACATTTCCACGTGACCCTGGGGCTCTTTCCAATCCTGGATGCTACAACAAGCTGCGATGTGCTGTGATGTTTATGAATGTGACTATTCGTATTTTCCTCATTTCCTCATCCCGATGTCAGGCTTCCTGGTCTATAATTCCCTCTTTTCTCTCTCCCTCCCTTTTTAAATGGTGAGGTCACATTAGCTACTCTCCAAACTGTCAGGTGTGGCGACGTTGATATCACTCCCACTTCTGACTCCAGAGACTCCCACTCCAGAGACTTGAGCGCAAAAACTAGGCCAAGGCTTCAGTGACAGTGTTGAAGTCTGAGATGAATGGCTGCCACCTCAGGTAGAATCCCTCCACTGACCCTCTAACGATGTACTTGACCTTTTCCGGGTATAAAACGCCCATAAAGCCACCCAACCAGGCCGAGGCACTAGGCAGAGTGGAAGCTCGCCGTCCCAGCAGAACCCTGCAGCAAAGCAAAGGCGAAAGCATTTGCCTTCACCCGATGGGGCCGAATGGCCTACTTCTGCTCCTATGTCTTATGGCAACCCTATTTTTATGCTCAAGTGCCGGAGATGGGGCTTGAACCGAGAACCTTCTGACTCAGAGGGAAACATGCTGACGTTACAAGCAAGAAGGAATCTTCTGCTTTTTGGCTCTTTCTTTGCCAGTCCTAACTTGTGTATGAGATTAATTTTCACATTTTTGGTTGTGGCGCTCTCCCCTTCTCCTAAGTACGCTGACCTTCTGTTGGCCTGGATTCCACAGGCGCTGTTGTCCCTCTGATTCATTGCACAATTACCTTGGGGAGTGAGCACCCCTTTGGGAGCAGAGAGCATCCGGACCTTCAAAGGACGCCTGTACCCGGGAGGAGAATAAATAGAGCGTGAGGCTCGGGGCCTTCTCGAGGCTCAGGAGCTGATCAGGCAGCACTCTGAGCTTGAAATGAAGCTGGGAGGATAAAGAAGTTTAAAAAAAAGTGAATCTGAGAGCGACTAAAAAAACTGTAAAAAGGCAAATTACACGTTTTGTCTCCTAAGGAAAGCAAAACAGCTGATTAGGTGAGTACAATGATGTGTTCTATAAAAACAAGGAGCAGAGAAGAAAGGTCCAAGTTAATATTAGTTAATACTAGCTAATATTTACATCAAAGGATTATTTTAACTTCAAGGGATAAAACATGGCAGCAGAGCTCTGCGTTGTGGTTTGCTCTTCTTGCTCCATGTGGGAGACCAGGACGTTTCCAGTGCCCAAGACCAGTAAGTGTGCAGGAGGTGTCTCTAGCTGCAGCTCCTGTAAGCCCAAAGCACCTGCGAGGGGGAGAATATCGTGGATAGCATGTATAGAGACGTAGTCACACCACAGTTGCAGACCCCACAGCCAGGAAGAAAATGGGTGACCACCAGGCAGACCAAGAGGGCTTGGCAGGCAGTGCAGGAATCTCCTGTGGCTATTTCCTGCAAAACAGATATACCGCTTTGGATACTGTTGAGGGGGGTCGCTTATCAGGAGAAAGTAGCAGCAGCAGCCAAGTCTGTGGCACTGCAGTTGGCTCTGCTGGGCAGCAGGGACAGACAAGGACTAGGAGAGCTATAGCGGTGGAGGATTCAGTTGTGAGGAGAACTTACAGGCGTTTCTGTGGCTGCAAGCAGGACTCTAGAATGGGATGTTACCTTCCGGGTGCCAGGGTGAAGGGAATCTCGGAGCAGCTCCAGGACATTCTGAAAGGGGAAGATGATCAGCCAGAGGCTATAATACACATTGGTGCAAACGTCATAGGTAGAAAGAGGGGTGAGGTCCTCCTACGTGAATTTAGGGAGTTGGGCAGGACGTTAAAAAAACAGAAACTCTTATTGTTGTGATATTGGGATTACTTCCTGTGCCACGGACGAGTGAGTATAGAAATAGGAGGATGGGTCAAATAAACGTGTGGCCAGAGGGATGGTGCAGGAAGGAGGGCTTTAGATAGTTGGATCATTGGGATCACTTCTGGGGCAGGCGGGACCAGTATGAGCACGATGGGCTGCACCTGAATTAGAGGGGGACAAATATCCTAGCAGGGAGGTTTGTTGATGCTACTGGGCAGGGTGTAAACCAGGGTTTTTCAAACTCAGGGTCCCCACCCGTGGACCATAAGACAATAAGACATCGGAGCAGAATTAGGCCACTCGGCCCATCGAGTCTTCTCCGCCTTTCAATCATGGCTGATATTGTTCTCATCCCCATTCTCCTGCTTTCTCCCCATAACCCTTGATCCCCTTATTAATCAAGAACCTATCGCTGTCTTAAAGACACTCAGTGATTTGGCCGCCACAGCCTTCTGTGGCAAAGAGTTCCATAGATTCCCAACCCTTTGGCTGAAGAAATTCCTCCTCATCTCTGTTTTAAAGGATCGTCCCTTTAGTCTGAAATTGTGCCCTCTCGTTCTAGTTTTCCTACAAGTGGAAACATCCTCTCCACATCCACTCTATCCAGGCCTCGCAGTATCCTGTAAGGTTCAATAAGATCCCCCCCCCTTGTCCTCCTAAACCCTGGACGCACGATGCAAACAGTGGTGGCCCCAGCTTGGAGCTCGGCTCTGGTGCTCATCCTCTGCACACTGCTCGGCTCGTCCCCCGCCACCGATCGGCATTATGCGACCAGCAGTTCAGTGGTCAAGCTGTGCAACTGCCGGCGCAATGTCCACTTGCACACCCACAACATGAAGTACTGGTGGGGAAGTGGTCAGAAGTCAGTGACTGGGGTGGATGCGACTGGACAGTGAGAGGGATGCTAGGCCAGGTTTGTCGGTGAGGAATAGCGATCAAACGCAGCCAGTCAATACGGCTGACAGAGGTCAACACTGGAAGAAGCCTTTCTCGTCACTCTCTAGAAACTAAGTGCTTTTGGTGAGAATCGTGAAGGTGATAACTTGAATGTTTGGATCGTGCGATTCAGTGGAACCAATAAAAATATGGTGACATTGTGTGTATTTGACAAGTTACTTCATCTCGCCTGAAGTCATAGTTGGTAAAGTAAAAACAAGATTGTACTTTTTTCTGTACTTGTTTAAATTTCTAAAGAAATGGGAATGTTTTTAAAACAAAGTTTCTGTGTGAATGATTGGACATTCTGAATTCTCCCACTGTGTACCCGAACAGACGCTGGAATGTGGCGACGAAGGGATTTTTCACCGTAACTTCATTGCAGTGTTAAGTCAATGACCAGCTCTTTGGTTTTGCTGGCATTGAGGGAGCTTTTGTACCTGCCCGCAAGCAAGCAACAGGACTGCCTGAAGAAATGAAGATGGATTATTTTGTAATAAGAAAGAGAGGGCCAAGGGACACAAACAGGCCAGGAACTCACAAGACAGAGAGTGGTAGTTGATGGGAAATGTTCAGAATGGAGTTCAGTTACGAGTGGCGTACCACAAGGATCTGTCTGGGGCCATTGCTGTTTGTCATTTTTATAAATGACCTAGAGGAGGGCGCAGAAGGATGGGTGAGTAAATTTGAAGACGACACTAAAGTCGGTGGAGTTGTAGACAGTGCGGAAGGATGTTGCAGGTTACAGAGGGACATAGATAAGCTGCAGAGCTGGGCTGAGAGGTGGCAAATGGAGTTTAATGTGGAGAAGTGTGAGGTGATTCACTTTGGAAAGAATAACAGGAATAAGGAATATTTGGCTAATGGTAAAATTCTTGGTAGTGTGGATGAGCAGAGGGATCTCGGTGTCCATGTACATAGATCCCTGAAAGTTGCCACCCAGGTTGATAGGGTTGTGAAGAAGGCCTATGGTGTGTTGGCCTTTATTGGTAGAGGGATTGAGTTCCGGAGCTATGAGGTCATGTTGCAGTTGTACAAAACTCTAGTACGGCCGCATTTGGAGTATTGCGTACAGTTCTGGTCGCCTCATTATAGGAAGGACGTGGAAGCTTTGGAACGGGTGCAGAGGAGATTTACCAGGATGTTGCCTGGTATGGAGGGAAAATCTTATGAGGAAAGGCTGATGGACTTGAGGTTATTTTCGTTAGAGAGAAGAAGGTTAAGAGGTGACTTAATAGAGGCATACAAAATGATCAGAGGGTTAGATAGGGTGGACAGCGAGAGCCTTCTCCCGCGGATGGAGGTGGCTAGCATGAGGGGACATAGCCTTAAATTGAGGGGTAATAGATATAGGACAGAGGTCAGAGGTGGGTTTTTTACGCAAAGAGTGGTGAGGCCGTGGAATGCCCTACCTGCAACAATAGTGAACTCGCCAACATTGAGGGCATTTAAAAGTTTATTGGATAAGCATATGGATGATAAGGGCACAGTGTAGGTTAGATGGCCTTTAGTTTTTTTCCATGTCGGTGCAACATCGAGGGCCGAAGGGCCTGTACTGCGCTGTATCGTTCTATGTTCTATGTTCTATGTTGTATGTTATTCAGCAGACTAATGTCTCTCTTACTCAGCAGACTAATGTCTCACTTATTCAGCAGACTAATGTCTCTCTTATTTAGCAGACTAAAGTCTCTCTTATTCAGCAAACTAATGTCTCTCTTATTCAGCAGACTAATGTCTCTCTTATTTAGCAGACTAAAGTCTCTCTTATTCAGCAGACTAATGTCTCTCTTATTCAGCAGACTAACGTCTCTCTTATTCAGCAGACTAATGTCCCTCTTACTCAACAGACTAATGCCTCTCATATTTACAGACTAATGTCTCTCTTACTCAGGAGACTAATGTCCCTCTTATTCAGCAGACTAATGTCTCTCTTATTCAGCAGACTAATGCCTCTCTTATTCAGCAGACTAATGTCTCTCTTACTCAACAGACTAATGTCTCTCTTATTTACAGACTAATGTCTCTCTTATTCAGCAGACCAATGTCCCTCTTATTCAGCAGACTAATTTCTCTCTTATTCAGCAGACTAATGTCCCTCTTATTCAGCAGACTAATGTCCCTCTTACTCAGCAGACTAATGTCCCTCTTATTCAGCAGCCTAATGTCTCTCTTATTCAGCAGACTAATGTCCCTCTTATTCAGCAGACTAATGTCTCTCTTATTCAGCAGACTAATGTCTCTCTTACTCAGCAGATTAATGTCTCTCTTATTCTGCAGACTAATGTCTCTCTTACTCAGCAGACTAATGTCTCTCTTACTCAGCAGACCAATGTCTCTCTTACTCAGCAGACTAATGTCTCTCTTACTCAGCAGACTAATGTCTCTCTTATTCTGCAGACTAATGTCTCTCTTACTCAGCAGACTAATGTCTCTCTTATTTACAGACTAATGTCTCTCTTATTCAGCAGACTAATGTCTCTCTTACTCAGCAGACTAATGTCTCTCTTATTCAGCAGACTAATGTCTCTCTTACTCAGCAGACTAATGTCTCTCTTATTTACAGACTAATGTCCCTCTTACTCAGCAGACTAATGTCTCTCTTATTTACAGACTAATGTCCCTCTTACTCAGCAGACTAATGTCTCTCTTATTTAGCAGACTAATGTCTCTTATTCAGCAGACTAATGTCTCTCTTATTCAGCACGGTGGCGCAGTGGGTTAGCACTGCTGCCTCACGGCGCCGAGGTTCCAGGTTCGATCCCGGCTCTGGGTCACTGTCCGTGTGGAGTTTACACATTCTCCCAGTGTTTGCGTGGGTTTCGCCCCCACAACCCAAAAACGTGCAGGCTGGGTGGATTGGCCACGCTAAATTGCCCCTTATTTGGAAAACAAAATGAATTGGGTACTCTAAATTTATTTAAAAGAAAGAAGAAACTGAAATCACTGACAAAGCAATAAAGAAGATTGCTTGAGATTTGGCTTTATTGTGCCAATACAAATCAGGATGCAAACCCCATGTGTGTTATATGCAGGGAAGTACTGTTAATCTTCAAAGGCATGGCGTCAAATAGAGAGGACAAACCAGGCAAGTCCAGTGGGCAGAGCTGGGAGCGGCATGATCAGGCACATGGGAGGACTGGGAGGCTAAACTGCATTTATTTCAATGCAAGGAGCTTGGCAGGTAGGACTGAGTGTTGATCAGCACATGGACGTATAGCATTATTGCAATCACAGAAACTTAGTTGAAAGAAGGGCAGGGATAGGGGGAGCTAAAAGAGAAGGAGGAATTGCATTATTGATTAGGGAGAACATCACGGCAGTGCTCAGGAATAGTATCTTCATAGGTTCCTCAAATGAAGCCACGTGGTTAGAACTTAGTAACGAAAAGTAGGGGCGCCGATCACATTGCTGGGAGTGTACTATCGGCCCCCAAACAATCAGGAAGAAATAGAAGGCCGATATGTCAGCAAATCTCTGAGAAAAATCGGATAATCATAGTCAAGGATTTCAACCTCCCCAATATTAACTGAGATCAAAGTGTGAAAGGTTTAAGGGGGCAAAATGCACCCAGGACAGCTTTTTAATGCCAATGGGCAGCTCGGTAGGGCTCACCTGATGAAGGAGCTGCACTCCGAAAGCTAGTGACTCCAAACAAACCTGTTGGACTATAACTTGATGTAAGACTTCTTACTGGGCTCACCCCAGTCCAACGCCGGCTTCTCCACATCATTAGTGGTAGGAGGCAGAGGGTGATGGTTGAAGGTTGTTTTTGTGATTGGAAGGCTGTGTCCAGTGGTGTTCCACAGGGATTGGTGCTGGGTCCCTTGTTGTCTGTCGTGTACATTAATGATCTGGATGTGAATGTAGGTGGTATGGTACGTATGTTCACAGATGGCACACAATTTGGTGGTGTGGTAAAGGTGAGGAGCAAGGCCTGAGGTTACAGGACAATATAGACAGGCTGGTTAGATGGGCAGAACTGTGGCAAATAGAATTGAGGTTACACATTTTGGGAGGACTAAGAAGGCAAAGGAATATACAATGAATGGTCGGACACTAGTAAGTACAGAGGATCAAATGGTGTGCATGCCCACAGATCTCTGAAGGCAGCAGGACAGGTAGATAAGGTGGTTAAGAAGGCTTATGGGATTCTTGCTTTATTAACCGAGGCATTGGGATGGAGGGTTTCAGCTATCAAGAGAGACTGGATAGGCTGGGGTTGTTTGCCTGGAGCAGCAAAGGCTGAGGGGGGACCTGCTGCCTCACGGCGCTGAGATCCCAGGTTCGATCCCGGCTCTGGGTCACTGTCCGTGTGGAGTTTACACATTCTCCCCGTGTCTGCGTGGGTCTCACCCCCACAACCCAAAAAGATGTGCAGGGTAGGTGGATTGGCCACGCTGAGTTGCCCGTTAATTGGAAAACAAATAATTGGGTACTCCAAATGTGGTGAACGTATTGCTACTACAATTCACCACTGAAATGAAATGAAATGAAATGAAAACCGCTTATTGTCACGAGTAGGCTTCAATGAAGTTACTGTGAAAAGCCCCTAGTCGCCACATTCCTGTGCCTGTTCGGGGAGGCTGGTGCGGGAATTGAACCGTGCTGCTGGCCTGCCTTGGTCTGCTTTAAAAGCCAGCAATTTAGCCCAGTGTGCTAAACCATCCCCTGTATACCCTGTATTATATTGTATTATGTTGATGCCCTTGTGGGCTCCGCCTATGGCTCCGCCCCCTCAGGGGTGGTATATAGATCTGCAGCCTGTAGGCGGCACTCAGTACAGAGCAGTCGCAGGCAGGCACAGATCTAGCTGATTAAAATCACTGTTCACTTCAACTCTCCGTCTCGTGTGAATTGATGGTCGCATCACTAAATTTATTTTTTAAAAATATAAGACAATATGAGGGCAGGTGGTTAAAAAGGTTAATTTTAAGGCATGTCTTGAAAGAGGAATGCAAATGGGTTGGTAATGGCATAAAGTTCACACTTGGTGACAGAGAATGTTCCTTTCTATAAGGAAAATATCATCCTCGGCTCTTCCATGCATCATTAATACAAGCACAGCCCCAGAGAGTGAGGTATACCTGCCCTATTAAATTGTTGGTGATCGGCAGGCCTTCACACTGTAGCAAGGCAGGTTTGTAACTTGAGGACAGTGAGTTCGCTGAATGACATTCGGTGTGATTGCTTTTCATTCCTGTGCCTCGGTACTGTGCTGGTCCTGTCAGCCGATATACCCTGACAGCGAAGCGTCGGAGGGACATGGCCTGTTCCCTCAATGAGACAGGCCTCATGTAAACACCTGTACAGGTGGGAGGGCAGGCTGACTGGCTTAGGTCAGCACTGTCAGCACATCAAACTGCCAAAATAATGAAGACCTACATTCCCAGAGCCTCTTTCACAACTTCAGGACCTTTTAAAGTGCTTCAGGATCAACGAAACATGGTCATACCACAGAATAAGCTGCAGAGACTTGATCCCTTCTTGCTACTTATGTCATTTTTGTTCTCTCAATTATAATCAAGAATTTAGGAACCTAGAAATGTTAAGGATTGGGGGAAATTAAGGTTAAAACATGAAACTAGGGTAAAATTACATCAAAAGGGTAATTGATAAGCGGAGCTGTCGAAAGGGGGTTTTGACATGCAAATTAGGTAAGGTAAAGGTAAAGCTGCCATAGTCCCAGGTGACCATAGGCTGCCTTCCCCTTTGAGGGGGGAAAGAGGTGACTGGTGGTGATTTAACCTGAGGATCACCACACCTCAGGCGAGGGGCAAGATTGAGAAGGTGGGGGCCTTCATGAATAACCTCAGCCGGTACAGGAATTAGCATACTAATGAGACAAAAAGATGTTTGCTCTGTGACGAGGGGTACACAATGGCTTAGAGAAGAGGTCACATCAAATTGAAGAGATAAGCACATATATATGTGAAAAAGCCAGGCCCACGGGGTGGGTAACATCAAAGGAAAAGAATATTCATAGCGCAATAACTGGAGAAAGGGACACAGCAGAGGCAGCTACCGTCACAGCCACACCCAGCTGCCGAAAACAGTCTCCCCTGAAAACAAGTTATTGCTAAAAGGGACATCGGTTAAAATCCAAAACTCGAACCCAGTTTACATCTTTGCTGCAACTCAAGACGGTTTTCCAAACCGTGGACAAATAATCCGTGCCTGGTAATTATCTGCTGGATTTAGCTCATGGAGTTATACAATATTGGATGTTGTTTGGGGGCAAGAGGCATCTCAGAGTTCAGGAAACGTAGATAGTCGGAAACCAAGGGGAACCTTCATGTACATCAGCTTTGTGTGTGTAGCCATCAGTGTAGGTGGGGGTACTGCCTTATAGTCCTTCTTGTCATGTGTATTTCTTTTAAGTTAATAGAATCAGAACAGTGCAGAAAGAGGTCATTCGGCCCATCAAGTCTTCACCGGACCTTAGAAAGATTACGCTACTTAAGCCCACACCTCTACCCTATCCCCGTAACCCAGTAACCCCACCTAACCTTTTTTGGACACTAAGGACAATTTAGCATGGTCATGCCACCTAATCTGCACATCTTTGGACTTGTGGGAGGAAACCGGAGCACCCGGAGGAAACCCACGCAGACACGGGGAGAACGTGCAGACAGTGACCCAAGCCGGGAATCGAACATGGGACCCTGGAGCTGTGAAGCAACAGTGCTAACCACTGCACTACCGTGCTGCCCAATAAACATTCTTTATTAATTGATCACAAAATGACTGGACTGTTTCTCTCTGGTTTGAATATCTTTTCTCACCGCGAACCAAATAGAAAATATACGCCACACAGCACCGATGTTCCAGGTTACCCTTCTGCGTTTAACACCAGTGGGGTTCTTAACAGACACAGTAGGAGCCATTTAATTCGCCCGTTAAGCCCAGCATCGTTTTGAACTGGAGAAATTAAACAGGGTGCAACAAAAGCAACAACACCTTGCATTTATGTAGCGTCTTTAATGAAGTAAAACACCCCAGGATGTTTTGCTGCAGCAAAACTGACAAAATTTGACATGGAACCACACTTAAAGAGGCTCGTACCAGCCTCCCCGAACAGGCGCCGGAATGTGGCGACTAGGGGCTTTTCACAGTCACTTCATTTGAAGCCTACTTGTGACAATAAGCAATTTTCATTTCATTTTCATTTCAAATCTCAGCTCTGTTGGAGAATTCAAAACTAATTCACCCCCAAAATTGCCTCAGGTCTGGGAGATTCACTTTTGGCCGTCCTTGCTGTGCCAAGCAGTTTTAACCGAGTGAGTGACTAATTTTCAGATACGGGGAGAATGCAGACGACTCTGCTTTTCAGGAAGTGGTCCTCCTCTGGGTTGCAGAAGCAGAAACTGGTGGCCTTGAGCTGACTTTGACATGGCCACTTGCTGCTTGATGCAATGGTTACTGTGCAAAAACAAACAGAGGAGAATTCTTATCTTCAAATCTCTCCACATCCTCACCTTCCCTTATCTCTGTAACCTCCTACAGCCTGACGAGTGTCAGAGATAACTGCTGTCCTCCAACGCTGGCATCTTTCATGTCCCCAATTTTAATTACACCACCATTGGTGACTGTGGCTTCAACCACTTTGCCCTAAGCTCTCCAACTTATTCTCTCCACCTCTACTCCTCTCTCTCTCACTCTCGTCCTTTAAGACCTAATTTTTCGACCAAGCTTTCAGCTGCCGGTCCTAATGCCTCTTTAAGTGTGGTTCCATGTCAAATTTTGTCAGTTTTGCTGCAGCAAAACATCCTGGGGTGTTTTACTTCATTAAAGACGCTACATAAATGCAAGGTGTTGTTGCTTTTGTTGCACCCTGTTTAATTCTGTCGCTCTTTAGCTCCAGTTTATGAGGGCGACACCAGCAATATAATCCTGGAGCTGCAGCATTTGTCCATTAAGAATTTTAATAATCTTTATTATCACAAGTGGGCTTACATTAACACTGCAATGAAGTTACTGTGAAAAGCCCCTAGTCGCCACACTCCGGCGCCTGTTCGGGTACAGAGGGAGAATTCAGATTGTCCAAATTAACTAACAGCACGTCTTTCGGGACTTGTGGGAGGAAACCGGAGCACCCGGAGGAAACCCACGCAGACATGGGGAGAACATGCAGACTCCGCACAGACAGTGACCCAAGCCGGGAATAAAACCCGGGACCCTGCCGCTGGTAAGCAACAGTGCTAATTAATGTTCCCGAGGTGGTCAATATGCCAGCTTGTGATTGGCCCAGAGTGTTAACATCCATTTTTTAAAAATATAAATTTAGAGTGCCCAATTCATTTTTCCAATTAAGGGCCAATTTAGCGTGGCCAATCCACCTACCTTGCACATCTTTGGATTGTGGGGGTGAAACCCACGCAGACACGGAGAGAATGTGAAAACTCCACACAAACAGTGACCCAGGGCCGGGATTGAACCTGGGACCTCGGCGCTGTGAGGCAGCTGTGCTAACCACTGCGCCACTGTGCTGCCCTGCTAACATCCATTATTGGCAACTGCACTCACTCCTGGATCGTTCTCAGTGTTTCGCCTGGTACTCAAACCAGCTCGCTTAATTCCCTTGGGTGGGTGGAACTAGTTCTTCCAAGATGGAGAGAGGGCTGCAGAATAATGGGAGCTAAGGTCCCTTCTGCAGTAGTAGTTCCCGAGGGATTCAAACAGTAAAATAAAATTGTTAGAATTCACGGATAACAATTCACCGATTGATTTGTTCCAGTCAGAACTGTAAGGAATAAATGGGTTGAATTTAATTTTATATATGTAAATTTAGAGTACCCGATTCTTTTTTTCCAATTAAGAACAATTTAGCGTGGCCAATCCACCTACCCTGCACATCATTGGGTTGTGAGGGTGAGACCGATGCACACGGGGAGAATGTGCAAACTACACACAGACAGTGACCCAGAGCCGGGACCGAACCTGGCTCCTCCACATGGGTTCATCTGCTGTTTGGACCATGTAGGAGATTGGACCCATCTGCGCCAACACTGTTGCAGGGGCTCACTGCTCACTAGTGGCGTAGCTGCACGCTCGCACTTTTTCTCTTTGTTGAAAGGAGCGATTCCTTGAGTTACTTGTTTGTGTCAAAATCTGTGACTTTTGGTTTTGCTCTATGTCAGATGTCTCCTCCGGCAAGAGTAAATCAAAGGTATTCCTCTGCTTGCTTTTCATCAATAGCAAAGCTGGTGAACTTTGTGTAGTTGTATGTATCATATTCCATATGTTGCTGAAAACCTGTTCACACAGCGATAAGGTCTTTAGAAGGAGACAGTTCCAGGATTTTCACCCAGTGAAAGTGAGGGGACAGCGATATATTTCCTGGTCAGGATGGTGAGTGGCTTGAAGGGGAATTTTCAGGTGGTGGTATTCCCATGCATCTGCTGCCCAATAATTACAATCACCTTCCTTTGTGCCACGTATGAATTCCAACCACTCACCCCCACCTCCACAACCTAAAGTGGTGCAGGGTAAGTGGATTGGCCATGCTAAATTGCCCCTTACCTGGAAAAAAAATGAATTGGGTACTTTAAATTTATTTTAAAAATGGTATAACCCCAACCAGCGGAGAGTTTTCCCCCCGATTCCCATTGACTCCAGTTTTGTTCGGGTTCCTTGATACCATACTCGGTCAAATGCTGTCTTTTTTTAAAAATGTTCCAATTAAGGGGCAATTTAGCATGGCCAATCCACCTACCCTGCATCCTTTTTTATACTGTGGGGGTGAGACCCATGCAGACACAGGGAGAATGTGCAAACTCCACACCGACAGTGATCCAAGACAAGGATTGAACCCAAGTCATCAGTGCCATGAGGCAGCAGTGCTAACCACTTTATACAAGTTTCAACCAAGGTTGTAATGAGGTCAGGAGTTGAGTGACCCTGGCGGAACCCAAACTGAGTGTCCGTGAGCAGGTTATTGCTGAGTAAGTGCTGCTTGATAGCCCTGCTGATAATGCCTTCCATTACTTTACTGATGCTTGAGAATAGACATATTGGGCAGTAACTGTCCGGGTTTGATTTATCCCATGTTTTGTGTACAGAACACACTTGGGCAACCGGCGTTGGACTGGGGTGAGCACAGTAAGAAGTCTTACAACACCAGGTTAACGTCCAACAGGTTTGTTTCGAATCACTAGCTTTCGGAGCACTGCTCCTTCCTCAGGTGAATGAAGAGGTGGGTACAACAAACACATATAGACAAAGTCAAAGATGCCAGACGATATTTTGAATGCAAGTCTTTGCAGGTAATTAAGTCTTTACAGGTCCAGACGGAGCAACTGGAGAGGGGGGTAACCCCAGGTTAAAGAGGTGTGAATTGTCTCAAGCCAGGACAGTTGGTAGGATTTCGCAAGCCCAGGCCAGATGGTGGGAGGTGAATGTAATGCGACTTGAATCCCAGGTCCCGGTTGAGGCCGTACTCATGTGTGCGGAACTTGGCTCTAAGTTTCTGCTCGACGAAGGCCGCGCGACAACGCAGAATCGTCGAGCAGAAACAAAGTATCGTTTTGCATCTTTGACGTTGTCTATATATATGTTTCTGGAACCCACCTCTCCATTCAGCTGAGGAAGGAGCAGTGCTCCGAAAGCTAGTGCTTCAAAACAAACCTGTTGAACTTTAACCTGGTGTTGTAAGGCTTCTTACTGTAGTTTCTAAGAATTGTTTGTCCTTGAGGGAGCCTTGTTGGCGCTGTTCCAAAACAAAGTGTTATTAGTCAAATGTCCAGTTGCAAGCGTCATTGTGTCTGTTCCCATGAAAGTCATTCTGCAGAGAGGCTGTTTTTCATTCGACAAATCTGTTGGCCTCTTGTACCATCATGCCATACGGCACAATGTTAGCCATTGTCCTCTTTTACCATCATGCCTCACGGCGCAATATTGGCCATCTTTCCCATCACAGCAGGGTAATCCTGATCATGGCAATTTATACGCTGCTCAAAATCAACCCCATCCCCAATTCCTTTAACCTCATAGAAATCATAGCCACAGTGAGAGGCCATTCAGCCCCTATGGGCAGCACGGGTAGCACAGTGATTAGCACTGTAGCTTCACAGCTCCAGGGTCCTAGGTTTGATTCCCGGTCTGTGCGGTGTCTGCACGTTCTCCCCGTGTCTGCGTGGGTTTCCTCCGGGTGCTCCGGTTTCCTCCCACAAGTCCCGAAAGACGTGCTGTTAGGTGAATTGGACATTCTGAATTCTCCCTCTGTGTGCCCGAACAGGCGCCGGAGTGTGGCGACGAGGGCTTTTCACAGTAACTTCATTGCAGTGTTAATGTAAGCCTACTTGTGACAATAAATATTATTATTATTATTTGGGCCACTCCATTTCCCCGCATTTGCTCCATTATTTTCCTGTCATCCACCCCTCCCCCAATAAATCCTAAGCATTTCTCTTTGTAATAAATGATAATTCTGCATCAAGAGGTCCCAATTCTAACATACATTTCAACCAGATCATCTGGAATGATTAGTGAGAGAGAGAAAGGATGATTTGATGAATCCCTTGAGGTTTGACCTTGAGATTGTAACCGAGGATAATTTTGTATTTAGAGCGAGATCAAACGCAAACTAAATCAATTGAAGCGCCGAGGATTGGGAAACTGGGGAGTTGGGCAGGATTTGTGCCAGGCGATTTGTTGAGATGTGCTAACAGGAGCAACCATTTGGCATTTAATTTTTTCCAAGGTGGAAAAAATGTGGCATTCTCTCAGCAAATCGCAACATGCCCATTCATGTGGAAATTGTTTTGCTCAGCAACCCACACCCCTATCCCTCCCCTCAATTTGTGGGAGGTCCCTGGAGTCTTGCTGTGTGCAATATTTGCACCTGGGGAGAGGCAGAAGAAATCGAAAGTGATCCAGCAACACATGCATAGAGTTTGCTACAAGAATGTGGTGTGGATATGTTGTTGCTCTCTGCAGGACTCAGAAACATCTCCCTCCCAGTTCCAGCTAGCGGGATGCTGCACTGTCTGCCCAGCCCTGAGAAGGTGAGGACTTGCATTTATCAACAATAGGCACCGGGCTCCGAATGCAAAGGCATTTCGTGCGTGACTGGCATCTCAAGTGCGGGACTGGTTTGTTCAAAGCGTTTAGTATTCAATTGGTGAGGAACTGGAGTTTCCTCCCAGCCCCAGTGTTTAATGTCAACAGCTAACGCTGAAGTGCCTGATAATTGTACCGACGCTAAAAGCTCATTTTAAAAGGCGTCGTGGTGTTTAGTCAGAAGGTTATTGCATTAACGTGTAAAAGATTGTGGTTATTCCTCTGATAAAAGCAAATTACTGCCGATGCTGGAATCTGAAACAGATTCAGAAAAGGTTGGACTCAGCAGGTCTGTGGAGAGACAGAATCCCCACAGAATCCCCACAGTGCAGGAGAGAGCATCACAGAATCCCCACGGAATCCCCACAGTGCAGGAGACAGCATCACAGAATCCCCACAGTGCAGGAGACAGCATCACAGAATCCCCACGGAATCCCCACAGTGCAGGAGACAGCATCACAGAATCCCCACAGAATCCCCACAGTGCAGGAGACAGCATCACAGAATCCCCACAGAATCCCCACAGTGCAGGAGACAGCATCACAGAATCCCCACAGTGCAGGAGACAGCATCACAGAATCCCCACAGAATTCCCGCAGTGCAGGAGACAGCATTACAGAATCCCCACAGAATCCCCACAGTGCAGGAGACAGCATCACAGAATCCCCACAGAATCCCCACAGTGCAGGAGGCGGCATCACAGAATCCCCACAGAATCCCCACAGTGCAGGAGACAGCATCACAGAATCCCCACAGTGCAGGAGGCAGCATCACAGAATCTCCACAGAATCCCCACAGTGCAGGAGGCAGCATCACAGAATCCCCACAGAATCCCCGCAGTGCAGGAGACAGCATTACAGAATCCCCACAGAATCCCTGCAGTACAGGAGACAGCATCACAGAATCCTCACAGAATCCCCACAGTGCAGGAGACAGCATCACAGAATCCCCACAGTGCAGGAGGGAGCATCACAGAATCCCAGCAGAATCCCCACAGTGCAGGAGACAGCATCACAGAATCCCCACAGAATCCCCGCAGTGCAGGAGAGAGCAGCACAGAATCCCCACAGAATCCCCACAGTGCAGGATACAGCATCACAGAATCCCCACAGAATCCCCACAGTGCAGGAGAGAGCATCTCAGAATCCCCACAGTGCAGGAGATAGCATCACAGAATCCCCACAGAATCCCCGCAGTGCAGGAGAGAGCATCACAGAATCCCCACAGAATCCCCACAGTGCAGGAGAGAGCATCACAGAATCCCCACAGTGCAGGAGACAGCATCACAGAATCCCCACAGAATCCCCACAGTGCAGGATACAGCATCACAGAATCCCCACAGAATCCCCACAGTGCCGGAGAGAGCATCACAGAATCCCCACAGTGCAGGAGACAGCATCACAGAATCCCCACAGAATCCCCACAGTGCAGGAGACAGCATCACAGAATCCCCACAGAATCCCCACAGTGCAGGAGACAGCATCACATAATCCCCACAGTGCAGGAGACAGCATCACAGAATCCCCACAGAAACCCCACAGTGCAGGAGACAGCATCACAGAATCCCCACAGAATCCCCACAGTGCAGGAGACAGCATCATAGAATCCCCACAGTGCAGGAGACAGCATCACAGAATCCCCACAGAATCCTCACAGTGCAGGAGACAGCATCACAGAATCCCCACAGAATCCCCGCAGTGCAGGAGACAGCATCACAGAATCCCCACAGTGCAGGAGACAGCATCACAGAATCCCCACAGAATCCCCGCAGTGCAGGAGAGAGCATCACAGAATCCCCACAGTGCAGGAGAGAGCATCACAGAATCCCCACAGTGCAGGAGACAGCATCACAGAATCCCCACAGAATCCCCACAGTGCAGGAGACAGCATCACAGAATTCCCACAGAATCCCCACAGTGCAGGAGAGAGCATCACAGAAACCCCACAGAATCCCCACAGTGCAGGAGACAGCATCACAGAATCCCCACAGTGCAGGAGACAGCATCACAGAATCCCCACAGAATCCCCACAGTGCAGGAGAGAGCATCACAGAATCCCCACAGAATCCCCACAGTGCAGGAGAGAGCCTCACAGAATCCCCACATAATCCCCACAGTGCAGGAGAGAGCATCACAGAATCCCCACAGAATCCCCACAGAACCCCCACAGTGCAGGAGAGAGCATCACAGAATCCCCACAGTGCAGGAGACAGCATCACAAAATCCCCGCAGAATCCCCACAGAATCCCCACAGTGCAGGAGAGATCCAAGACAAGGATTGAACCCAAGTCATCGGTGCCATGAGGCAGCAGTGCTAACCACTTTATACAAGTTTCAACCAAGGCTGTAATGAGGTCAGGAGCTGAGTGACCCTGGCGGAACCCAAACTGAGTGTCCGTGAGCAGGTTATTGCTGAGTAAGTGCTGCTTGATAGCACTGTTGATGATGCCTTCCATTACTTTACTGATGCTTGAGAATAGACATATTGGGCAGTAACTGTCCGGGTTTGATTTATCCCATGTTTTGTGTACAGAACACACTTGGGCAACCGGAGTTGGACTGGGGTGAGCACAGTAAGAAGTCTTACAACACCAGATTAACGTCCAACAGGTTTGTTTCGAATCACTAGCTTTCGGAGCACTGCTCCTTCCTCAGATGAATGAAGAGGTGGGTACAACAAACATACATATAGACAAAGTCAAAGATGCCAGACGATATTTTGAATGCGAGTCTTTGCAGGTAATTAAGTCTTTACAGGTCCAGACGGAGCAACTGGAGAGGGGGGTAACCCCAGGTTAAAGAGGTGTGAATTGTCTCAAGCCAGGACAGTTGGTAGGATTTTGCAAGCCCAGGCCAGATGGTGGGAGGTGAATGTAATGCGACATGAATCCCAGGTCCCGGTTGAGGCCGCGCTCATGTGTGCGGAACTTGGCTCTAAGTTTCTGCTCGACGAAGGCCGCGCGACAACGCAGAATCGTCGAGCAGAAACAAAGTATCGTTTTGCATCTTTGACGTTGTCTATATGTTTCTGGAACCCACCTCTCCATTCACCTGAGGAAGGAGCAGTGCTCCGAAAGCTAGTGCTTCAAAACAAACCTGTTGAACTTTAACCTGGTGTTGTAAGACTTCTTACTGTAGTTTCTAAGAATTGTTTGTCCTTGAGGGAGCCTTTTTGTCGCTGTTCTAAAACAAAGTGTTATTAGTCAAATGTCCAGTTGCAAGTGTCATTGTGTCTGTTCCCATGAGTCATTCTGCAGAGAGGCTGTTTTTCATTCAACAAATCTGTTGGCCTCTTGTACCATCATGCCATACGGCACAATGTTAGCATCGCAGAATCACCACAGAATCCCCACAGTGCAGGGGACAACATCACAGAATCCCCGCAGTGCAGGAGACAGCATCCCAGAATCTCCACAGAATCCCCGCAGTGCAGGAGACAGCATCCCAGAATCCCCACAGAATCCCCACAGAAACACCGCCGGCAGCGCTGCCCGGCACGGAGCGCGCTCTGCAAGGCCTGCAGGAAGAAAGGACATGTCGCTGCTGTGTGCCAGGCCCGCTCAATCGCCGCTATTGTCCCTGCAACCCCCACGTGCGACCCGTGGGCGCTGCCATCTTCCTCGCCTCAGACCACGTGCGACCCGTGGGCGCTGCCATCTTCCTCGCCTCAGACCACGTGCGACCCGTGGGCACTGCCATCTTCCTCGCCTCAGACCACGTGCGGCCCGTGGGCGCCGCCATCTTGCCTGCCTCAGGACACGTGCGGCCCATGGGCGCCGCCATCTTTAACGCCGCCCGCCACGTGCACCCTATTGGCGCCACCATCTTCCCCGCCCCAGGACCCCTGCTCGTCGGGCACCTCATCGGGCTGCTCATCGCCTGCAACTGCCGCCGACCAGCCAGGGGCCTTCCAACACCAGCCACGTCTCGCCTCCATCACGATCGACCAGTCCCGACCGCACAACCTGGCGACCGCATCCACAACAGTGAAGGTCGATGGCACGAGACATCATGCCTTCTGGACTCCGAACACAAGTGGTAGTTGTGAAAACTGGGGAGAAAAACAGGATGATTGTTGTCTCCAGCCAGACCATCAACCGGTACACGCAGCTCGACGTGTAATCCCCTCCCACGCATATCTGATATGGTCAATCAGATTGCACAGTACCGGGTCTTCTCGACAGTGGACCTGAAATCTGCCTACCACCAGCTCCCCAGTCGCAAGACGGACCGCCCGTATACCCCGTTTGAAGCAGACGGCCGCCTTTACCACTTCCTTAGGGTTCCATTCGGTGTCACTAATAGGGTCTCGGTCTTCCAACGGGAGATGGACTGAATGGTTGACCGGTACGGACTGCGGGCCACTTTCCTGTAACTGGAAAACATCACCATCTGCGGCCACGACCAGCAGGACCACGACGCTAACCTTTCCAAATTCCTCCACACCGCCAAACTCCTCAACCTAACGTACAAGGAGAGGTGTGTGTTCAGCACAAACTGATTAGCCATCCTTGGCTATGTGGTTCAAAATGGAGTTCTAGGTCCCGACCCCGATCGCATGCGGCCCCTCATGGAACTCCCCCTTCCCCACTGCCCCAAGGCCCTCAAACGATGTCTGGGGTTCTTCTCGTGCTACGCCCAGTGGGTCCCTAACTATGCGGACAAGGCCCGACCACTCATCCACTCAACCGCTTTCCCACTGACGGCCGAGGCTCACCAGGCCTTCAACCGTCTCAAGGCCGACATCGCCAAGGTCGCGATGCACGCGGTCGATGAGACCCTCCCCTTCCAAGTCGAGAGTGATGCATCTTCACCCAGGCAGGGAGGCCCATGGCATTCTTTTAACGCACCCTCCATGCCTCCGAAATTCGGCACTCCTCCGTCGGGAAGGAGGCCCAAACCATAGTAGAAGCTGTGCGACATTGGAGGCATTACCTGGCTGGCAGGAGATTCACTCTCCTCACTGACCAATGGTCGATTGCCTTCATGTTCGATAATACACAGCGGGGCAAGATCAAAAATGATAAGATCTTGAGGTGGAGGATCGAGCTCGCCACCTACAATTATGAGATTTTGTATCGCCCCGATAAGCTCAACAAGCCCCCCCCGATGCCCTATCCCGAGATACATGTGCCAGCGCACAAGTGGACCGACTCCGGACCCTGCATGACGATCTCTGTCACCCAGGGGTCACCCGCTTTTTTCACTTCGTAAAGGCCCGCAATCTACCGTACTCCATTGAGGAGGTCAGGGCTATCACCAGAGACTGCCAGGCCTTTGCGGAGTGCAAACCGCTCTTCTACCGGCCAGACCGAGCGCACCTGGTGAAGGCTTCCCACCTCTTTGAGTGCCTCAGGATGGACTTCAAAGGGACCCTCCCCTCCACCGACCGAAACACGTACTTTCTTTTTTTTAAAATAATTTTTATTGGAATTTTTTACAGAAAATATGAAATATAACAACAAACAATAAAATGCAACAAAATAACCCATAACAACTGTAACACCCCCCAAACCGTATCAACGCATGCATCACATCCCACCCCCCAACCCCAACAAGAGAACTTAAAAATAAATTAAAATTAAATAAACAAACATAGTCATCGTGTCCCCCCCCCTCCCCTCCCCTTTTCCCTCCCCCTTACCCCCCCTCCCCCCCCCGGGTTGCTGCTGCTGCTGTCCCTGTACCCTATCATTGAGCCAGAAAGTCGAGGAAAGGTTGCCACCGCCTAAAGAACCCTTGTACCGACCCTCTCAGGGCGAATTTGACCTTCTCTAGCTTAATAAAACCCGGCATGTTATTGATCCAGGTCTCCACGCTTGGGGGCCTCACATCCTTCCACTGTAGCAAAATCCTTCGCCGGGCTACTAGGGACGCAAAGGCCAGCACACCGGCCTCTTTCGCCTCCTGCACTCCCGGCTCCACCCCAACCCCAAAAATCGCGAGCCCCCACCCTGGCTTGACCCTGGATCCCACCACCCTTGACACCGTCCTCGCCACCCCCTTCCAGAACTCCTCCAGTGTCGGGCATGCCCAGAACATATGGGCATGGTTCGCTGGACTCCCCGAGCACCTGGCACACCTGTCTTCATCCCAAAGAACCTACTCATCCTCATCCCAGTCATGTGGACCCGGTGCAGCACCTTGAATTGAATGAGGCTAAGCCGCGCACACGAGGAGGAAGAATTAACCCTCTCCAGGGCATCAGCCCATGTCCCGTCTTCGATCTGTTCCCCCAGTTCCCCCTCCCATTTAGCTTTCAGCTCTTCTACTGACGCCTCCTCCACCTCCTGCATAACCTTGTAGATATCAGATATCTTCCCCTCTCCGACCCAGACCCCCGAAAGCACCCTGTCACTCACCCCCCTCGCGGGAAGCGAAGGGAATTCTTCCACCTGCCGTCTAGCAAATGCCTTTACCTGCAGATACCTGAACATGTTTCCCGGGGGGAGCCCATATTTCTCCTCCAACTCCCCCAGGCTCGCAAACCTCCCATCAATAAACAGGTCCCTCAGCTGTCTGATGCCCGCTCTGTACCAACCCTGAAATCCCCCATCAATGTTCCCCGGGACAAATCTATGGTTCCCCCTTAATGGAGCCTCCATCGAGCCCCCCACTTCTCCCCTATGTTGCCTCCACTGCCCCCAAATCTTGAGGGTAGCCGCCACCACCGGACTTGTGGTATACCTCGTAGGAGGGAGCGGCCACGGCGCCGTTACCAGGGCCCCCAGGCTTGTATCTCCATAGGACGTCCTCTCCATCCATTTCCATGCTGCCCCCTCCCCCTCCATCACCCACTTGCGCACCATCGACACATTGGCTGCCCAGTAGTACCCCGAGAGATTGGGTAGCGCCAGCCCCCCCCATCTCTACCCCGCTCCATGAAGACCCTCTTCACTCTCGGGGTCCCATGCGCCCAGACAAAGTTCATGATGCTGCTGGTCACCCTTCTAAAAAAGGCCCTAGGGATAAAGATGGGCAAACACTGGAAGAGGAACAAGAACCTCGGGAGAACCGTCATTTTGACGGACTGCACTTTACCCGCCAACGATAGCGGCACCATGTCCCACCTTTTCAATTCCTCCTCCATCTGCTCCACCAGCCTGGTAAAATTAAGCTTGTGGAGAGTCCCCCAACTCCTGGCCACCTGCACCCCCAGGTATTTGAAACTCTTCACTGCCCTCTTAAACGGGAGTCTCCCAATTCCCTCCTCCTGATCTCCCGTGTGTACTACAAATACCTCGCTCTTGCCTAAATTTAACTTATAGCCCGAGAAGCTCCCAAATTCCGCTAACAGCCCCATCACCCCCGGCATTCCCACTTCTGGATCCGCCACATACAACAGCAGGTCGTCCGCATACAGCGATACACGATGTTCCTCCCCACCCCGTACCAGACCCCTCCACCTCCCTGACTCCCTCAACGCCATAGAAAGAGGTTCAATCGCCAGTGCAAAGAGCAAGGGGGACAGGGGGCACCCCTGCCTGGTCCCACGGTAGAGCCTAAAGTACTCTGATCTCCTTCCATTTGTGACTACACTCGCCATCGGAGCTGCGTAGAGCAGCCTCACCCATTTGATGAATCCCTCCCCAAATCAGAACCGCTCCAGCACCTCCCACAGGTACCCCCACTCAACTCTATCAAACGCTTTCTCCGCATCCAGCGCCACCACTATCTCCGCCTCCCCCTCCATCGCCAGCATCATAATAACATTTAGCAATCTCCGCACATTCGTGTTGAGCTGCCGTCCCTTGACAAATCCTGTCTGATCCTCGTGTATCACCCCTGGCACACAGTCCTCTATCCTGGTGGCCAGGATCTTCGCCAGCAACTTAGCGTCAACATTGAGGAGCGAGATAGGCCTGTATGATCCACACTGCAAAGGGTCCTTATCCCGCTTCAGGATCAGAGAGATCAGTGCCCGCGACATCGTCGGGGGCAAAGCCCCCCCCCCCCCCTCCCGTGCCTCATTGAAGGCTCGCACCAACAGGGGGCCCACCAGATCCGCATACTTTTTATAAAATTCCACCGGGAACCCGTCCGGCCCCGGGGCCTTACCTGACTGCATTTGTCCAATCCCCCTGACTAGCTCCTCCAACTCTATCAGCGCCCCCAGCCCCTCCACCAGCTCCTCTTGACCCCTTGGGAAACATAGCCTGTTCATGAAGCTCTCCATCCCCCCTCCCCCCATCGGAGGTTCCGACCGGTACAGTTCCTCGTAGAAGTCCCTAAAGACCCCATTTACTTCTGTCCCCTTCTGCACTACATTCCCACCCCCATCCGTCACTCCACCAATTTCCCTAGCCGCATCTCGCCTGCGGAGCTGATGTGCCAACATCCTGCTCGCCTTCTCCCCATACTCATATACCGCGCCCTGCGCCCTCCTCCACTGTGTCTCCGCCTTTCTGGTGGTCAACAAGTCAAATTTGGCCTGCAAACTACGCGGTTCCCCCAGCAACCCCTCCTCCGGTGCCTCCGCGTATCTCCTGTCCACATCCAGGAGCTCCTCCGCCAGTCTCTCCCTCTCCTTCCTCTCCCTCCTTTCCCTATGGGCCCGGATGGAGATCAGCTCTCCCCGGATCACTGCTTTCAGAGCCTCCCAGACCATCCCCACCCGGACCTCCCCCGTGTCATTGGTATCAAGATACCCCTCAATGCTTCTCCGGACCCTCCTACACACCTCCTCCTCCGCCAGCATCCCCACATCCAGGCGCCAGAGCGGGCGCTGGTCCCGCGCCTCCCCCATCTCCAGATCAACCCAGTGCGGAGCATGGTCTGAAATTGCTATGGCCGAATACTCTGCATCCTGCACCTTCGGGATCAATCCCCTGCTCAGGACGAAAAAATCTATTCGGGAATAAACCCTATGGACATGGGAGAAAAAGGGAATACTCCCGCGCTCTCGGCCTCCCAAACCTCCAGGGATCCACCCCTCCCATCTGGTCCATGAATACCCTCAGCACTTTGGCCGCCGCCGGTCTCCTACCCGTCCTTGAACTGGACCGGTCCAGTGGGGAATCCAGCACTGTGTTGAAGTCTCCCCCCATGATCAGGCCCCCTGCCTCCAGGTCCGGAATGCGGCCCAACATGCGCCTGATCGATGGAACTGCACCAGCACCGCCCGCGGGGGTTCATTTGCCTTAGGCCTCCTGGCCAGCACTCTGTGAGCTCCCTCAAGCTCCAGGGGCAAATGGAAGGACCCCGCCCCCATCAACGAGCTCAACATCGTGGTCACATACGACGGGAGATCCGACCCCTCCAGCCCCTCCGCCAGGCCCAGGATCCTCAAATTCTTTCGCCTCGTGCGAACGTCCAGCTCCTCCAAGCGGTCTTGCCACTTTTTGTGAAGTGCCTCGTGCAACTCCACTTTCCCCACGAGGACCATGGCCTCCTCCCTCTCAGCGGCCTGCTGCTGCAAATCCCGGATAGACACCTCCTGGACCGCCTGGGTCTCAAGAAGCCTGTTGGTAGTCGCATTCAGGGAGTCCAGCAGCTCCGCCTTCAGCTCCGCAAAACAGCGCAGAAGAGCAGCTTGCTGCTCCTGCGCCCACTTCCACCAGTCCTCGGGTGTTCCGCCGGCCGCCATTTTGTCCTTCCCCCGCTTTTCTTGGGGAGCTGCTGCAGCTTTTTCCTTTGCCCCACTCCGGGTGAGCACCATAAATTATGGGGAATGCTCCTCTAGACACCTTCCCCCACCGGGATTCGTCGAAACAGCGCCGTTTGGGGCCCTCAAATCGGCCCAAAAGTCCTTAAGTAGCGGGAGCTGCCGAACGTGCGGCTTAGCTCCGCATAGCCGCAACTGGAAGTCCCCGAAACGCGTACTTTCTTAATGTGGTCGACGAATACTCCAGATTCCCCTTCGTCGTCCCATTCCCCGATATGACGTCTGCCACCATCATCAAAGCCCTCAACACCATCTTCGCTCTGTTCGGCTTCCCCGCCTACATCCACAGCGACCGGGGATCCTCATTTATGAGCGATGAGCTGCGCCAGTACCTGCTCAGCAGGGGCATTGCCTCGAGCAGGACGACCAGCTACAACCCCAGGGGAAACAGGCAGGTGGAGCGGGAGAATGGGACAGTCTGGAGGGCCGTCCAGCTGGCCCTACGGTCCAGGAATCTCCCGGCCTCCCGCTGGCAGGAGGTCCTCCCCGACGCCCTTCACTCCATTCGGTCGCTCCTGTGCACTGCGACTAATGAAACTCCCCATTAACGTCTCTTTGCCTTTCCCAGGAAGTCCACCGCCGGGGTTTCGCTCCCAACGTGGCTGGCAGCTCCAGGACCCGTTCTCCTCCGCAAGCACGTGCGGCTCCACAAGGCGGACCCGTTGGAAGATGAGTCATAGCCACAGAAACCCAGGGAAACCGGGTGCTAATGGCCACAGATACCAAGGGGAAAGAGTGCTAATGGCAGTCCCCAGAGAGAACAAAAGGTGTGAAAGGCCAAACAGCAGGGAAACTAACATCAGAGGATGAACTGTAGATGTGGGGGAGGGGGAAAGCAAAGAGGAGAAAGGTGAAGAAGAGGTGGATAAGATGGGGGGGGGGGGGGAATTAAATATTAAGAAAGAAAGAAATGATAAAAGACAGTTAAAATGAAATGAAAACAAATGGGTCGAGGTGGGGCTGACCATCTGAAATTGTTGAATTCGATGTTCAGGCCGGAAGGCTGTCGCGTGCCTAACCGGAAGGTGAGATGTTGTTCCTCCAGTTTGCGTTGCGCTTCACTGGAACATTGCGGCAGGCCAAGAACAGACATGTGGGCACCGGAGCAGGGTCTTTTGTTAAAATGGCAAGCAACAGGAAGGTCAGGGTCCTGAATGCGCATAGACCGAAAATGCTCAGCAAAGTGCTCACCCAGTCTGCGTTTGGTCTCTCCGATATAGAGGAAACCACATTGGGAGCAGCGAATGCAGTAGACCAAATTGGAAGAGATGCAAGTGAAACGCTGCTTAACCTGGAATGAGTGTTTTGGGCCTGGGATGTTAAGCATGGAAGAGGTAAAGGGGCAGGTGTTGCACCTTCTGCGATTGCATGGGAAGATGCTATGGGTTATGGGAGAGGTACTGGGTATGATGGAGGAGTGGACTAGATTAGAACATAGAACATAGAACAGTACAGCACAGAACAGGCCCTTCGGCCCTCGATGTTGTGCCGAGCAATGATCACCCTACTTAACCCACGTAACCGGTATACCCGTAACCCAACAATCCCCCCATTAACCTTACACTATGGGCAATTTAGCCTGGCCAATCCACCTAACCCGCACATCTTTGGACTGTGGGAGGAAACCGGAGTACCCGGAGGAAACCCACGCACACACGGGGAGGACGTGCAGACTCCACACAGACAGTGACCCAGCCGGGAATCGAACCTGGGACCCTGGAGCTGTGAAGCATTTATGCTAACCACAATGCTACCGTGCTGCCCCTTGTAGTGGATATTAGTGGATAGTCTATTGCCGGAAATGGAGACAGAAAGATCGAGGAAGGGAAGGGAAGTGTCTGAGATGGACCAGGTGAAAGTGATGGAGGGGTGGAAACTGGAAGTGAAGTTGATGAATTTTTCCAGTTCTGAGTGAGAGCATGAAGTGGCACCAAAATAGTCATCAATGTATCGGTAAAGGAGTTGTGGGAGGGGCCCGAATAGGCCTGGAACAAGGAATGTTCCACATACCCTATAAAAAGGGAGGCGGAGCTAGGACCCATGCGGGTACCCATTGCTACACCTTTGATTTGGAGAAAGTGAGATGAGTTAAAGGAGAAGTTGTTGAGAGATAGAACGAGTTCAGCCAGGCGGAGGAGAGTGTTGGTGGATGGGAATTGTCCGGGTCTCTTTTCGAGAAAGAAGCAAGGAGCTCTCAGGCCATCCTGGTGTGGGATGGAGGTATAGAGGGATTGCACATCCATGGTGAATAGAATGTGGTTAGGGCCCGCGAACTGGAAGCTGTCAATATGACGCGGGGCATCAGAGGAATCCTGGATGTAGGTGGGGAGGGAATAGACCAGAGGAGTGAGGATGGAGTCAAGATAAGAGGAAATAAGTTCGGTGGGGCAGGAGCATGCTGACACAATGGGCCTGCGGGACAGTCCTTTTTGGGAAGTAGGTAAATGCGAGCTGCCGGGGTTGGGGTAAATCAACCATGATTGAATGGTGGAGTGGATTCGATGGGCCGAATGGCCTTACTTCCGCTCCTATGTCTTATGGTCTTATGGGGGACTATGAGGTTTGGAAGCTGTAGGGGGAAGGCATTTGTGACATAGAATCAGGCAAGTGCCATTCAGCCTCTTGTGTCTGTGCTGCTGTTCCATTGGAATATGACTGGATCATTGGACTTGATACAAAGTTAGAAAGAAATGACAAACAGATTGGGAGAATAAGGGGCAGAGAGTACAGGGAGTACAAATCTAAGAATAAATCAGTAGTTAAGGCTAATGGTTACAAATGCAATAACAGGACAAAATTAAAGCCTCTGTGTCTGAACACATGTTACATTTGAAACAAAACGGATGAACTGACAGCGCAAATAAAAATAAATGCTTGCAATCTGATAGCTATTATAGAGATATGGCCACAGATAGCACAGGTTAGGACCTGAATACTGAATTTGAGGGGGACAGGAAGCTTGCAAAGGTGCGGGATGCTTCTGTTTGTTAATGAAGGTATTCGCACAGTAGAAAGGGATTCCTCAAGTTCATAAAACCGGGATGTAGAAGTGACTTGGGCAGAGATGAGAAATGATAAAGGCAAAAAATTATTTGTGGGAGTAGTCTATGGGACCCCGAACAGTAACTATAGGGTAGGCTGGGGTATAAATAAGAACGGTACGGCAATAACTTGTCAGAAAGGTACGGCAATAATCATGGGGGATTTTAAACTACATTTAGAGTGGCCTACTCCTGCTCCTAATTTATATCTTTGTGCATTCTCTTGGCTGATATGTATCTTAACTCTACCTACCCAGCTTGATTCTGTAACCTCTGATACACTTGTCCAACCAAGGTAGTTGCCAAGGCCAGGTTCATTCAACAAACTCCCTTCCTGGACATGGCTCTGGACTTAAAGTTGAAGGGTAAATCTTAAGTGTGAAACCGCTTAAAAAAAGAAAAATCACCTGTCAGATGCAGCGGTCTTGTGGCGTAGTGGTTAGCATTCCTACCTCTGGGGCAGAAGCTCAAATCCCACTTCAGGACTTGCTGTCCATGGAAGGTGCTGTCAAACCGTGGCCAAACAGTTTGATTGGCAGCTTTTAAATCCTTCCGATGTTACCTGATGGGCAGAGGGAAGAGTAGGAGAGTTTCCAGGTTAGACACACTGCAGGAGGCAGCGATTCACCAAGCACAATATCCACGGTTGCCAACGTCCCCTTTGGACAATGGTACCTGGAGGAAAAATGGGGCCAACATGATTTACAATATTGTGTTGCAAGCTTTCTGACTCGCCAGACACTTGGCCCTTTAACCAGGAAGAGATCAAACCAGGGATCATAGCATCATAGAATTTCTACAATGGCAAGGGAAAGTGGGGGTGTTGCCCCCAACGATGTCACGGGCAACGATTTCGCTGATTCTTAAGCGGGACAAAAACCCGGAGCTGTGTGGGTCCGACAGGCCGATATCCCTGTTGAATGTAGATGCCAAGTTGCTGGCCAAAATCTTGTCCTCCAGGATTGAGGATTGTGTTCCAGATGTTATTGGGGAGGACCAGACGGGGTTTGTTCAGGGCAGGCAGTTGGTGGCCAATGTAAGAAGGCTGTTAAACATGATCATGATACCCCTGGAGGGTAGGGAGGTGGAGGTAGTGATCGCAATGGATGCAGAAAAGGCTTTTGATCGGGTAGAATGGGATTATCTGTGGGAGGTACTGGGATGGTTCGGATTTGGGCGGGGCTTTATTGACTGGGTCAGGTTGCTGTATCAGGTTCCTGTGGCAAGTGTTCGGACAAATAGGACAACATCGGACTATTTTAGACTGCATCGGGGACGAGACAGGGATGCCCTCTCTGCCCACTGTCTCTCCCCACTGTTGTTTGTGCTGGCTATAGACCCGTTGGCAATTGCTCTGAGAGCCTCGGGGGGCTGGAGGGGACTGGTCCGGGGGGGGAGCACAGGGTTTCGCTCTATGCGGATGACCTGCTTCTGTACGTTTTGGACCCAGTAGAGTGGATGGAAGAAATCATGAGGACTCGAGGGGAATTTGGCCGGTTTTCAGGGTATAAGCTTAATGTGGGAAAGAGTGAGATGTTTGTGGTCCAGGTGAGGGGACAGGAGAGGCGACTGGGAGAGCTGCCGTTTAGGTTAGTAAAGGGAAGCTTTAGGTACCTAGGCATCCAAGTGGCACGGGAATGGGACCAGCTGCATAAATTGAATCTGGCCCGGCTGGTGGACCAAATGAAGGACGATTTTCGGAGATGGGACGCGCTTCCGTTGTCTCTGGCTGGGAGGGTGCAAAGGTGAAGATGACGGTCCTCCCGAGATTCCTATTTGTATTTCATTGTCTCCCCATTTTTATTCCGCGGTCCTTTTTTAAGTGGGTGAACAGAGTGATCACGGGCTTCGTCTGGGCGGGCAAGACCCCGTGAGTAAGGAAGGTAATGCTTGAGCGGAGTCAGGGAGAGGGTGGGCTGGTGCTGCCGAATGTGAGCAACTATTACTGAGCGGCTAATATAGCCATGATCAGGAAGTGGGTGGTGGGGGAGGGGTCGGCATGGGTGCACATGGAGCAATTGCCAACATGGCTTCATGCAAGGGCACCAGTTTGGGGGCATTGGTAACTGTGCCTCTGCCGTTCCCGCCGGCATGGTACTCCACCAGCCCCGTGGTGGTGGCGGCCCTGAAAGGTTGGGGCCAGTGGAGGCAGCATGTGGGAGCATTGGTCTGGGCCCCAATTTGTGATAATCACCGGTTTGCCCCGGGGAGTATGGGGGGAGGGGGGGGGGGGGGGGGGGGGGGTTCCGGTTATGGCGGAGGGCAGGGATTGAGAGGATGGGGGGTATTTTCATGGAGGGAAGCTTTCCGAGTATGAGGGCGTTGTAGGAAAAGTTTGGGTTGGCGAAGGGGAAACAAATTCAGGTATCTGCAGGTGCAGGACTTCCTTCATAAACAGGTGTCAACCTTCCCACTCCTACCGCGAAGGGGGATTCAGGACAGGGTAGTTTCCAGAGGGTGGGTCGGAGAAGGGAGCATCTCGGACATTTATACGGAGCTTATGGGGTCAGAGGAGATGCAGACGGAGGAGCTGAAGCGCAAGTGGGAGACGGAGCTGGGAGGTAAGATAGAGGATGGTCTACGGGCGGACAGGTGAGTAGAGTCAACAACATGTGCCAGGCTCACCCTGATACAATTTAAGGTTGTTCACCGGACTCACATGACAGTGGCCCGGATGATCAGATTCTTTGGGGTGGAGGACAGGTGTGCAAAATGTGCGGGAGGACCTGCGAACGATGTCCACCTGTTTTGGACATGTCCAAAGCTTAGGGGATTTTGGCAGGTGTTTGCGGACGTCATGTCCACGGTGTTAAAAACAAGGGTGGCGCTGAGCCCAGATGTGGCGATTTTTGGGTTGTTGGTAGACCCGGGAATCCAGGAGGAGAAAGAGGCAGACGTTCTGGCCTTTGCTTCCCTGGTAGCCCGGAGACGGATACTATTAGCTTGGAGGGACTCAAAGCCCCCGAAGTCGGGGACCTGGCTATCGGACATGGCTAGCTTTCTCTGTTTGGAGAAAATCAAGTTCGCCCTGAGAGGGTCACTGTTAGGGTTCACCCAGAGGTGGCAACCGTTTGTCGACTTCTTTGCGGGAAATGAATCGTCAGCAGACGGGAAGGGGGGGGGGGGGGTCAGTAGTTTAGATGAGAGTAGTGGGTCAATAAGGGTGGGACCTGTACGAGAGGTAAATGGCTTTTGCACTATTGTTTATGGTTTCATGTATTTTGTTTATTTTGTTGTTACTATACCAAAAATACCTCAATAAAATGTTTATTAAGCAGAAGGGGGCCATTCAGCCCATTGAGTCTGCACAGAGCCTTCGAAAGAGCGCCCTCCCTCGGCCCACAACCCGACCCTGTCCTTGTAACAGAGTAACCCCACCTAACCTTTTGGACACTCAGGGCAATTTAACGCAGCCAATCCACCTAACCTGCACATCATTGGACTGTGGGAGGAAACCGGAGCACCCGGAGGAAACCCACGCACACACGGGGAGAACGTGCATACTCCCCATAGACAGTGACCCGAGGCCGGAATTGAACCCGGGCACCGTGAGGCAGCAGTGCTAACCACTGTGCCACCCCAAATGGGCTGTTGCACGTTTTCCTATGTGTGCAGAACGCGTTTATTGGGGTGTATTAACTTGCCTGTGTTAAAGGCCGTGTGCTTAACACCACTAGGTTCTGTCTATGTATTTTCAGCTCAGGAGTCGCCAGTTGCCATATAGACAACTCACATATATTCCAAGGTCAGGTTCAAAGTAATAAAACGATACACCGATTAGTAAGTTCCAAACGATCAATATTTATTATACAATTATAGTAAATACGCATGCACACACTAAGGGACTAAGCTATGACTAAACTAAGCAAACAGAATACTTAACTACACAGGAACAGGCAAGGTCAGGGAGCGAGGCCTTCATCCCGGTCTTGGTCTGCAACCTTCAGAAAGCGTGCTGGTCACTGGGGGTCTAGCGGGCTTGGTTCGCGTAGCGAGCGTCGTATTGGCACTTACGGTTCGGCGGCTGGTGCTCAACGGCTGGAGTCAGGATACACGTTGGAGGTCTTGGTCAAAGCCGGAGCACGAAACAACAGACAGGACCATGTGTGGGGGTCTATATTTATAGGGGTCCCCAATGTCCTTCCCTCTTCCTGGGCGGGCTTTACCTTTAGGTATCGATTGGATCGCTTCCAATCGATATCTTTTGAATTCCTCCAATGTGAGGGTCTTTCTCGATGGTGGGGGCGGTTTCTATAGTGGATACTTCTGGTGCCGCTCTGTCTGGACATCCACTTAAAGTATCTTATTCAAACCCAAATGTTGCCATTGTGTGTGCCTAGATCTGGACTGCCTCATTAGTATGTAGAACGTTCTGCCACTATCACCTTTGGTTGGAGATCTTCCACCTGGCCAGAAACTGGTTTTGCTGCTTGCAAAATGCTAATGAGTGTTTGCAGGCTGTTTGCCTTGGCTAAACTGTTTTTCCCTACAGTCTTAGCGATTCTCCATTTTGTTTGGTTCAGTGTCCATTTTAGGTGGCTACATTCCCTCCTTGTGATCCTCACAATCAAAATATTGTGAAGGATCACCTATGTACGTTGCCTTGAGTGCATCTGGGTTGCCTTCTTTGTGTTCCCTGACCTCGGCAAGCTCCTGAGCGTCTACTCTGTCCTTAAACTATGGGAAGAAAATTTTTTAACTGACATCTCTACTTGGCGCTATGTCAAAGGGGACATGCATTACCACAAACGGGAACCTCTACCTATCACAATTATCCTTATCTTAACTTAAACATTTCATTACAGACTAAACCTCATCCATTCATACCACATCACAGAACATTTCCTGACTCGGCAGTCGAGTTCAGGACAATATAATACATGGGTACATTTTTTTATTCATTACACAGTGCTTTATTCATTTATGGGCTGGGGGGATTGGTGAAAGCCGAAGATAGGAGATTGAACTCCATAGACGGTTGAGGGGCAAGAACGGGAGGCTCTCCTCTTCCACTTCCTCAACCTGAGGGTCTGTACAAGTATGGCGAGGATCGCAATCACTAGCAGTGATTCAATCACATATGACATGGAGTACCATGTCATAAATTTTGTGCACCAGGTCTGAACCTCACTGATCAGAGCTGAGCACGGGGGAGTTGCTGTAAGTGAAACATTTACGGTGGGGGTTGTGGGGGAAATGTGTCTTGCTTCCACACAAACAAATATAACATTTAAAAGCAATAAGTGGGCTTCCATCATCTTCTCTTTGTTCTCCTTCTTTTCTTCCTCCTGTATGGCCGATCCTTGCTGTGGTCCCTGTTTCGTCCTTCGAAAGCTATGGGATCAAGCACAGTATCTGTCAATACAGCCTAATATCCGTACTTGTTAGTGTATCTGTCTTTCAATTCCAATTGACCCATTAAAATGACTGGCCAAGTCACACCCTGTGACTCCCCTCATTTTTTTTTTCAAAAGCGAATTTAATGAACACAATACACCTAACAACTCTCCTCCTGCGAGCCGTCTCGCAGGCTTTGCTCATTTACCATCCGAATGTTCCTGGATGTAAATGGCATGTGGGATGGCGGCCTAAGGGCTGCCTAACGAAAAATGAAAACAAATTGGAAATGAAAGGTCGAATGGGTTGCGTATGGGCCGCTACGGGTACGATTTGAATGGGATCCCCGGGTAGGGCGTGCTGTGCCATACCCGAGCTTGGCTGACCAAAGTGGGTTCTCAGAGAGGGCGGGTCCTCAGTGCCGTTTGTCCACTGCCTGAGTAACCTGGATTAAACGGGCAAGAATGTGTTTATCATGGATTTGCAGCCTCTATTCGCCGAATAGAGGGGCACCTAAAAACAATGGGGGAGCCAAGATGCTCCTTCATCTGAAAACAGGGAACAAGTCGTGAACCGTGTCGGTTCACCAGAGGATACAACTGAAGTTCTCAGAGGTATCTGCAGACAAGCTAACGGGTGTGTGAGGTGGTCACAATCTTTTCAGCTGAAAAGATCTGCAATCAATCTCTTAACATATTAACAAACAAACATAAACTGACAAACAAACATGCGTGCAGGTTCCATCAGAAAGGACATCGCTTCCCTCAAGCGGTTCCTATTTTACATCATCTGGACACCTCACTTTTCCTCTGTCTCTGTGAACAGGGTCACAAAGGGGTTGCCGTATCGGGATTCAGACACCGTGTCGTCCTGCTCTCCCGGATCCCACACCCTTGTGTGGATCAGGCATGATATCTTTGAATTGTGTGACTGGGGGTCACGTTCGTCATTGCGGACAAGTCGGTACGAATTGTCCCTGTGCCAGAGTGTTGGGTCCAAAAGTGAATGGGTATTGTCGGGGTAGTCGGGGTCGGGTGGTGGGTCTGGGTTTTTAATGTAAGTGACTTCCATGGGGTCACTGTAGTCGGGGTTACTGTCGCTGCAATGTGGGCTGTAGTGTGGTGTGCTGTGGCTGTCCTCAGAGTCAGTGTCTGTATCGCTGTCTCTGTTGCGGCAGCTTGTGGGCGTTTCGGGGCGTGGTCTGTCATGGTCAGTGGGCGGAGTCGTGGGCGAGTCCGATGAGGAACTGGTCTGTGAGGGGGATGGTGGAAACGTGTCTCTAGTGGGTGGGGTGAGGTGTTCTGCTGCGTCTAGCAGGACATGGTGTGCATGGTTGGCCTGTGTTCCATATGCCTTTAACTGGTTGATATGGAACCACGCGGTCTTACCATTAGGATATTTTATCCTATAAACTGAGGGGCTAATTTTATCCGAAATTGAGTATGGTCCGGAATATTTTGGTGCCAAAAAACTGCTGGGGTTGTATACAGATAGCATTACCTGTTGCCCAACCTGGAATTCTGTGGGGTGTACGGTCTTATTAAAGAATGCTGTGCTTTGTCTACGGCGTTTCCCTAGCTGAACTGCGGCTGCAATCTGTGCGGACCTCACAGTCTCAACCAGGTCTTTAACCGTCTTTTCGTGTGTGAGGGCCGTCACTTCGGGGCTAGTCATGTCCAGTCCTAAAAGGAATTCTGTACCTTTCATAGGGCGTCCGGTCATGAGTGTGTGTGGTGTGTATCCTGTGGAAGTTGAAACTGTATTTCTGATGAACATGAGTGCAAATGGGAGCACTGAATCCCATGTGGAGTTGTTCTCTTGAACCATTTTTCTAAGTGTTGATTTTAGGGTCCGATTCATGCGCTCTACAATCCCGCTGGACTGTGGGTGATACGCAATATGAAAATTTTGTTTTATTCCAAATATTGTCAGGACGTTCTTCATGACCCGTCCTGTGAAGTGAGATCCCTGGTCCGAATCAATGCTACGGGGTAAACCCCATCTCGTGAAGATGTGGTGGGTCAGGATCTTTGCAGCTGTCTTAGCTGTATTCGTTCTAGAGGGGAATGCCTCTACCCATTGGGTAAAGGTATCGATGACCACCAGAACGTATTTATAGCCATTCCTACAAGGGGGCAATGGGCCTATAAAGTCGATCTGGAGGTTTGTCCAGGGGCCATTAACTGGTCGAGTATGCCGAAGTTGTGCCTTTTTAGAATACCTCTCCGGGTTATTCTGGGCGCAAATAAGGCAATTCTCGATGTAGTGACCTACATCTGTCCTTAGGTTAGGCCACCAACAGAGCTGCCTGAGGTGCCTCGTGGTTGCGTCGGTCCCTTGGTGCCCGTGTCCATCATGGAACAAAGCAATCATTTCATTCCTGTCCTGCTGCGGGACCACATAAAGCTGATCCTTTATGATCACACCCTCATGTGTGGTCAGTGCGTGTCTGAACTTGTCATACTGTGGCACAAAGTTGCCTTTGAAAATCTCCCTGAGATCCTCATCCTGCTTTTGTGCCTCTACTAAATCCTTAATACTGGTCTGTGAGATTTGGACTGCGCTCACAGGGGCGCTAGCTGGTGCGCTAGCTGGGGGTGTCCATAAGTGTCCTCGCCTGGAACCTGCCTTAGCCAATGCGTCGGCTTTTACATTCCCAGGGGGGGATGACCTATGGTGGCTTCTTACTTTGATGATGCCGAAGGTCCTGTCCTTCGCTTTCTCTAAAATGTGTTGGAGTAAAGGGGCTGATGGAAGGGGTTTCCCATCTGCGGAGACAAAACCTCGTGTCCTCCACAGGGGTAGAAAATCTGTTAAACTATTGCAGACATATAAACTGTCCGAATATATGTCCGCTGGGCTGGGGAAAGAATCGGGGTGGTCCACTATATAAGCTATGGCCGCGAGCTCTGCTGCCTGCGCGCCTAAGTGTCCGGGTAGTTTTAAAGCTATCTCTTCGAGAGCGCGCCCCTGCGCGTCCTCTACATAGATGCCGCATCCTGTGATACGCTCACCTTCTAAAACTGTGGATGAACCGTCTATGTAAATCCTCAGTGGTCCACACGTGTCTGTGGGTTGGGGGCTTTGTTTTGGGTTCCCTATCTTCCTGGGGGGTGTCTTTGCTATAAAGGGTCCGGTGTTATGTAGGGGGGCTACGATTTCACATTCATGGGGCTGTCCTGGGTGTTGGAGGTTGTCGGCTAAAAATGTGTGTGTGCGGGTCCGTTTTACTGTAATGTCCCGTCCTTGTAAAAGTAGTGTCCACCTAGCTGCCCTAATCTGGCTAACTGAACCGTCCTTCAGTCGACCGTCTAGGAGTAACTGTGTGGGGGTGTGCTCGGTCAAAATGGTGATGGGGTTGAGTCCGGTAATGTACGAAAAATATTGCACTGCCCAGAAGACAGCAAGGAGGTGCCTCTCGCAGGCTGAAAATCCTTGTTCAACTGGGTCTAATAGTCGGGAGGCATAAGCCACTGGTCTTAGCTGCTCGTGCCGTTCCTGAAGTAACACGGCCGAGAGGGTCAGATCTGTGCTCGCTACCTCTATTGCATAGGGGGAAAGTTGGTCTGGGACTTGTAGCGCGGGTGCTGCGCTAAGGGCTTTCTTTAACTCCTCCACAGCCTCTGTATGCTGCGGAAGCCATTCCCAGGGGGCTCCTTTCTTAAGGAGGTCTGAGAGTGGGGCGGCTTTTGTCGCGAATCCGTCGATGTGGTTCCGACAATAACCAACCAGTCCTAAGAACGACCGGAGGGCTGAAACATTCTGGGGAAGGGGCAATTTGACAATCGAATCAATTCTTTTGAATTCGATCTCGCGTTTGCCGTGTGTGATGACTGTTCCCAAATACATCACTTTACTTTCCAAAATCTGGGCCTTTCTTGGGTTAACTTTACATCCAATCTCGGTTAAAAGTTCCAGGAGTTCGGCCAGAAGCGTAATGTGCTCTGCCTTTGTGTCTGTCTGCAGTAGTAGGTCGTCTACATACTGTACCAGACATTCGGGGCGGGAAAATTTTTCTAAGCCATTCGCCAGCTGTCGGTGGAAAATGGAGGGGGAATTGTGGAATCCTTGTGGAAGGCATGTCCACGTATACTGTTGTGTTTTAAAAGTGAAGGCAAATTTGTACTGGCACGCCTTTGCCAATGGGATTGACCAGAAGCCATTGCTAATGTCCAAAACCGTGAAATATTTGGAGTTGAGTCCCTGCTTGGGCATGGTCTCGGGACTTGTTGCTACCGTGGGGGCTACTGCTGGGGTTACTTTATTGAGTTCCCGATAATCAATGGTCAGACGCCATGATCCGTCGGGCTTTCTCACTGGCCAAATAGGGGCATTATTGGTCGAGGCTACTGTTCTAAGCACACCTTGCTCCAATAAGCTACCTATCACTTTCTCTATTTCTCCCTCTGCTTCTAGGGGAAATCTATATTGTTTTTGTGGTCTGGGGTCAGGTCCGGTAACGTGAATTTGTCCAGCCATTCTGCCACAGTCATGCCGGTGACTGGCAAATGCTGTCCTATGTTTGTTGAGTACTGCCTTAACTTGTCTGTCCGTGTTTAGTGTAGTCAAGTCAAATGAGTATTCTCCTACTGTGCTAATCCGATTAGCGTACTCTCCTACTGTGAGGGTGGCGGGTGCTCTGTCCGATCTTGCCATTCGCCAGACACACTGGTTCACTGGGTCGAACGACAGGCTATGGGCATTCATAAAATCTATCCCTAGGATGTGTTCTGCTGTCCGGGGAAGATTTACTAGAACAACGGGGTGTTTGGTGGAAATGTTCCCTAGCTGGATTGCTACGGGGGCTGTAATGTGTCCCTGCTGCGAGTGTCCGGTGAACCCGCTAAGTGTGATGGTGGAGGTGGTCGGCCACGTGTCTGTGTGTGCCGTGGTGGTGGAGTTAATTGTGGTGCGGGAGCCTCCTGTGTCCCAAAGTAACTCTATGGGCTTCCCTCTTAACTTTGCCGTGACTACCGGTCTTCCTGATGGATCCCATAGTGTGTCACAGACCCAAGTGGGGGAGCCCGAACACCGTCAGTCCGTTCCGTCCACATTGGTCTGTCCTGACTGTATCCCTATACTATGGATCGGTTTTGTTTTATTCCGATTCAGAGTGCCTGTCTGCTGGCCTCTCTGTGATCTCTGGGGTCCATTACATTCCTTAGCCCAATGTCCTAACTGGCCACAGTTGTAGCATTCCTGCGACTTCTGTGGAGGGCTGCTCTTTCCTTCATTCACCCATGCGGGTTTTTGGTGCTCTCTCACTGCCTGTATGTCTGCTGCAGCCTGAGCTTCTTCTGGGGATTTCACTTTGCCTCTGCCCTGAACTGATTGCTCCCAAGCGCGGGACAATCTTTTCAGGACCCACTTCTCATTATGGGCTTCCTCTGAGGGGTCATAGCTGTTGCAAGCGCTCTGTCCTGCTTCTGTTGCATGAGAAATTATGGTGCGCGTCCATTTAACCATGTTTTCACGGTTCAAATGGGCTCTATTTAAATCGCCAAATACTGCATTAAAATGGATCCACAGCCTTCCGGCGAATGCTGTGGGGTGCTCGGATTTCTTCTGCCGGCACTTATTAAGTCCTTCTACGGGGTCACCTCGATTATACCCTATGGCATCTAAAATGGAGGTGTGCATTTCCTCTAGGGTTCCTCCGCCAACGTTCTGTGGGTCGGGGAGGGCTGCTACAACCGATTGGTCCAAACTCAGAACTGTGAGTTTGACCTGCTCTCTCTCGTCCAGGCCGTACATGGTAGCCTGTTGCTTTACCTTTGCGAAAAACTGGTGGGGGTCTGCGGTGGGGAGAAACGGAGTGATCTTTTCACACGCGTCCCTTAGTTGGGTTACAGTTAAGGGGGTGGTGTAAGTTATATCGGGTGCGCCTTCTATGGTCGCTTTTCTCTGGGTGGTGACTGGATTCATTGGAATGGTGACTGTGGGGGGTTGGGGTGCTTGCCTTTTCTGCTGCGCTGCTGGCGCACATGTTCCCTGAACATAACGCTGCGCTGTCTCACTTAACTCTTTTCAGTTTGGGGCATTCTCCTCATCTAACTGGGTTCCAAAGGTGCTTTGAAACCCATTTTGCACCGAAAGCAGCGATTGCAGCTCTGCAATCTGCTTCCTGCATTTCGCGTGATCTACTGTACTTTGCCTTTGTTCTGTGGTGGCAGCATGGAGTGCTCTCAAAGCTGCTTTAAGGTCAGAGCATTGCCTCTGCAAAGCCTCTACCTGCTTCTCTGATTCTTCTCTTATCAGGACGGCACGTTGCACGTCCTGATAGGCCTTTTCGTACTGGGTCTGGGAACTGCTGAGATGGGCTAGACAAGACTGATGTGCCCTCTTGGCATCATCCACCTCTCTACCTTTCTCTGCCAACTTCCCTCTTAGATCCATATTTTCCTTTTCGATGTCCCTGACATCCACTTTACTCATTCTATTCCTTTCTTCTAGTTCTGCCCGGAGCGTCTGAACGACCTCCTCTGTGCCTCGCAATTGTGCCAAACAGGACACGATTGCCATCGGCTTACGTGCTTTACTCATGTTTTTCTGATACTTCTGGTGCCGCTCTGTCTGGACATCCACTTAAAGTATCTTATTCAAACCCAAATGTTGCCATTGTGTGTGCCTAGATCTGGACTGCCTCATTAGTATGTAGAACGTTCTGCCATTATCACCTTTGGTTGGAGATCTTCCACCTGGCCAGAAACTGGTTTTGCTGCTTGCAAAATGCTAATGAGTGTTTGCAGGCTGTTTGCCTTGGCTAAACTGTTTTTCCCTACAGTCTTAGCGATTCTCCATTTTGTTTGGTTCAGTGTCCATTTTAGGTGGCTACAGTGGCTACAGGGCCGAGGCATTTCCGTACCAGAACAGGATATAGAAACCGTACAAAACAAAAGCAAATTACTGTGGATGCCGGAATCTGAAACCGAAGAGAAAATGCTGGAAAATCTCAGCAGGTCTGTCAGCATCTGTAGGGAGAGAAATGAGCTAACGTTTCGAGTTTCTCTCCCTACAGATGCTGCCAGACCTGCTGAGATTTTCCAGCATTTTCTCTTTGGTTGTAGAAACCGTACTGGAAGGGGCAGTTCCAAAGGCTGGTGCAAACAGATTCAATAGTAACTTTTCTTTTTTTTAAATAGTTTTTATTGAAAATTTTTTACAAAATATATAACAACAAACAATAACAAGCAACAATAAAACAACATAATAAGCATAACACCCCCAAGACCGTAGCAACGCCTATATCGCACCCCTCCACCCCCCCAAACCCGATAAACAACAAGAGAACTTGAAAATAAATTTAAATTAAATAAACATAGTCAACTCCCCCCCCCCCCCCCCCCCCCCGGGTTGCTGCTGCTGCTGACCCAGTTCCCTATCACTGAGACAGAAAGTCGAGGAAAGGTTGCCACCGCCTAAAGAACCCTTGTACCGATCCTCTCGGGGCGAATTTGACCTTCTCGAGCTTAATGAAACCCGCCATGTCATTGATCCAGGTCTCCACACTTGGGGGTCTCGCATCCTTCCATTGTAGCAAGATCCTCCGCCGGGCTACTAGGGACGCAAAGGCCAGCACACCGGCCTCTTTTGCCTCCTGCACTCCCGGCTCCACCCCAACCCCAAAAATCGCGAGTCCCCACCCTGGCTTGACCCTGGATCCTACCACCCTCGACACCGTCCTCGCCACCCCCTTCCAGAACTCAAGTGCCGGACATGCCCAGAACATATGGGCATGGTTCGCTGGACTCCCCGAACACCTGACACACTTGTCTTCGCCCCCAAAGAACCTACTCATCCTAGTCCCGGACATATGGGCCCGGTGCAGCACCTTGAATTGGATGAGGCTAAGCCGCGCACACGAGGAGGAAGAATTAACCCTCTCCAGGGCATCCGCCCATGTCCCGTCTTCGATCTGTTCCCCCAGTTCCCCCTCCCACTTGGCCTTTAGCTTCTCTACTGACGCCTCCTCCGCCTCCTGCATAACCTTGTAGATATCAGATACCTTCCCATCTCCGACCCAGACCCCCGAAAGCAACCTGTCCCTCACCCCCCTCGCGGGCAGCAAAGGGAATCCCACCACCTGCCGCCTAGCAAACGGCTTTACCTGCAGATACCTGAACATGTTCCCCGAGGGGAGCTCAAATTTCTCCTCCAACTCCCCCAGGCTCGCAAACCTCCCATCAATGAACAGGTCCCTCAGCTGTCTGATGCCCGCTCTGTGCCAACCCTGGAACCCCCCATCAATGTTCCCCGGGACGAACCGATGGTTCCCCCTTAGCGGGGCCTCCATCGAGCCCCCCACTTCCCCCCGATGTCGCCTCCACTGCCCCCAGATCTTGAGGGTAGCCGCCACCACCGGACTCGTGGTATACCTCGTAGGAGGGAGCGGCAACGGCGCCGTTACCAGGGCCAATAGTAACCTTTCTAAAGGTAATTGGAAAAATACTTGGTGGCAAAAAAGAATTGCAGGGTTATGGCGGGGGGAGGGGGGGGGGGGGGGGGGAGGAGAGAGAGCAAGGTGTGGGATTTTTTTAAAGATAGGGGCTGACTGGGCTCTTTCTGTGTTGTATGACTGGGAGGATACAGAAGAGGCAGACAACGTGGAGGAATAAATAGGGAAGTTGCCACCTATTTGCTGCTGGCCATCTCTCTCTCCTGTTTCCAGAGGGAGACTGGGATTAATAATGTCGCCATCAGTAGATAGTTTGCTGTCGGTTTAAGGAGGCTGTCGCCTCTCCTGGAAGTGCTGAACACAGGAGGGGTGTGATGGACAGCTGCAGAGAGTGAGAGAGGCTGGGACGAGCCAAATTCTACTGGCTGGGGGCTGCATTTAAAAATAATCCGCTGCTCCTGACTCCTGCCGGGGGGGGGGGGGGGGGGGGCTGGTCCCATCAGCAGAAACTAATCACCGGGGCGAAGACATGAGTTAGACAAGAGGTACATTTCCACCGGGAAGCGAAAACTTCAGTGTCCTGCCAACCCCCTTGTTCAGGTGCTGGATTCAAGGTCAGTGCATGTAGGAACTTGGGAGGAGGGACTGGTGCATTGTAAACTCGATGCCAGATAGCAATATTTATACCACTGTGTAAGCTTGCATGGGCTTTCAAAGCATAACGACTGTCTGCATTACTCCTCTTTATCTGTGCATGACTTTGTTTTGCTGGTTTGCTAATTAATCTAATTAGTTTGCACTCCCAGTGCTGCATATTTGCAAATGGTGCATTAAAAGAGACGGATAAAGGGCATGTTCTTTGGGGGGGGGGGGGGGGGAGAGTTTCGAACTGTCTATCCGAAGGCTATTGAGTGTCGCTGCATTGACGAGAGACACTGCAGTCCCTTAAAATAGGCAGAGGCACTGACGCTGCTGCTGCTCCCCTCCCCACTGACTGGATCATTCACTTCCACTGCAGCACCCCCTGCAGCTCCCAGTGACAAATGATGTCCCTGCCCCCCCCCCCCCCCCCCCTCTGCAGCACCCCCCCCCTCTGCAGCACCCCCCCCCTCTGCAGCACCCCCCCCTCTGCAGCACCCCCCCCCTCTGCAGCACCCCCCCCCCTGCAGCACCCCCCCTCCTCCAGCACCCCCCCCTGCAGCACCCCCCCCCCCCTGCAGCACCCCCTGCAGCTCCCAGTGACAAATGATGTCCCTGCCTCCCCCCCCCCCCCCCCGCTGGAAAGAGTATTGAACAGCTCACCCCTGCCCATTCCACCCAAACATCCAATGTGCACTGTGTCGATTTGGAGATGCTTCAATATTCAGACCATCTCGAATTAATTTTTAAAAAACAAGAGTCGGGTTCGGTCAATAAGGGAATTATAGAATGCCTACAGGGCAGAAGGAGGCCATTCGGCCCATCGTGTCTGCATGACGCTCTGAAAGAGCACTCTACCGAGGCCCAATCCCCTGCTGTAACCCCGTCTAGGCTTCGGAAGGGGGCAATTTATCACGGCCAATCCAGCTAACATCTTTGGACTGTGGGAGGAAACCGGAGCACCCGGAGGAAACCCACGCACACACGAGGAGGATGTGCAGACTCCGCACAGACAGTGACCCAAGCCGGAATCGAACCTGGGACCCTGGAGCTGTGAAGCAATTGGGCTATCCACAATGCTACCGTGCTGCCGGGAGAACGTGCAAACTCCACAGTCACCTGAGGCCAGAATTGAACCCGGGTCCGTGGATTGTGAGGCAGCAGTGCTAACTACCGTGCCACCCCAGGGACTGCACATCGTTGGAGTTTAGGAGAATGAGAATCTTATTGAAACTCAAGGTGAGTGGCACAGTGGTTAGCACTGCTGCCTCACAGCGGCAGGGTCCCGGGTTCAATTCCGGCCTTGGGTGACTGCGAGGAATTTGCACGTCTATCCCCGTATCTGCGTGGGTTTCCTCCGGGTGTTCCGGTTTTCTCCCACAGTCCAAAGATGTGAAGGTTAGATGGGGTTACGGGGATCGGGCGGGGGAGTGGGGCTAGGAAGGGTGCTCTTTCAGAGGGTCAGTGCAGAACCGATGGGCCGAATGGTCTCCTTTTACACGGTAGGGATTATATTCTATAATACAAGATTCTGAGGGTGGGGGGGGGGCTTGATAGGGTGGAGGATGTTCCCCCTCATGCAGGGAGGGGGGTATATCTGGAATAGGGAGAAATAATCGATCAAGCTTTCGAAACGTTTTGAGTTTTGGATGACATATTTTAGCACCCTTTCATTTTTTAAAAATAAATTTTCCACCTAGCCGGCACATCTTTGGGTTGTGGGGGTGAAACCCACGCAGGCACGGGGAGAATGTGCAAACTCTACACCGTGCTACATGGCAGTGGCTGCTCACAGACCCGGTCTATGAAATAGTCCCCCCACTGTGGCAGGCTGGCGCGCCCCGGACCACCACCCCACAGTGGCCCCAGCCCCTGATAAAGTCCACCCTGCCCACGGATCAGCACTCCCCCCCCCCCCCCCCCCCCCCCCCCCCCCCCCCCCCCGGCTGAGTCCGCACAGCCGCCCAGCCGAGTTCCCGATGGATGAGATTACCCATGACCGACTCCATCGGGGACTTGGCCAGTCGGGGGCGGAGCATCGGGGAATGGTCGATACGTGGCGTGGCGTACTCTCTGAGTATGATGCTTTGGAGGGGGCGGAGCATCGGGGAATGGTCGATACGTGGCGTGGCGTACTCTCTGAGTATGATGCTTTGGAGGGGACGGAGCATCGGGGAATGGTCGATACGTGGCGTACTCTCTGAGAATGATGCTTTGGAGGGGGCGGAGCATCGGGGGATGGTCGATACGTGGCGTACTCTCTGAGTATGATGCTTTGGAGGGGGCGGAGCATCGGGGGGATGGTCGATACGTGGCGTACTCTCTGAGTATGATGCTTTGGAGGGGGCGGAGCATCGGGGGGGGATGGTCGATACGTGGCGTGGCGTACTGTCTGAATATGATGCTTTGGAGGGGGCGGAGCATCGGGGGGATGGTCGATACGTGGCGTGGCGTACTCTCTGAATATGATGCTTTGGAGGGGGCGGAGCATCAGGGGGATGGTCGATACGTGGCGTGGTGTACTCTCTGAGTATGATGCTTTGGAGGGGGCGGAGCATCGGGGGGATGGTTGATACGTGGCGTACTCTCTGAGAATGATGCTTTGGAGGGGGCGGAGCATCGGGGGGATGGTTGATACGTGGTGTACTCTCTGAGTATGATGCTTTGGAGGGGGCGGAGCATCGGGGGATGGTCGATACGTGGCGTACTCTCTGAGTATGATGCTTTGGAGGGGTCGGAGCATCGGGGGATGGTCGATACGTGGCGTACTCTCTGAGTATGATGCTTTGGAGGGGTCGGAGCATCGGGGGATGGTCGATACGTGGCGTACTCTCTGAGTATGATGCTTTGGAGGGGGCGGAGCATGGCGAAAGCAGCACTGCCTCCCCCGATTCGGTCAGGAATAAGGATCCTCAGCTGTTCGCGATTTCGGCGTTGCCGACTGGAGAATCCAGCCTTTTGTTTCAACAATGTATATATTGCTCTCCAACCATTATCATGGAATTTATTCACAATTAAAACTACAAAGGACAGGAAAACTTAAATCATAGAATTTGCAGTGCCAAAGGAGGCCATTTGGCCCATCGAGTCTGCACCGGACCTGGGAAAGAGCACCCTACCCAAGCCCACACCCCCACCCTATCCCCGTAACCCAGTAACCCCACCTAACCTTTTTGGACACTAAGGGGCAATTTATTATGGCCAATCCACCTAACCTGCACATCTTTGGACTGTGGGAGGAAACCGGAGCACCCGGAGGAAACCCACGCATACACGGGGAGGATGTGCAGACTCCGCACAGACAGTGACCCAAGCCGGGAATCGAACCTGGGACCCTGGACCTGTGAAGCAACTGTGCGAACCACCGTGCTACCGTGCTGCCCTTATGTAGGATACCAGCTCCAATATCACATTGGTGAAAGGGTCAGTAAGCAGAGAGCACACATTTAAGGTGGTTGGCAAGAGAACCAAAGATGACTTGAGGGAAAAGCGTTTCACACAGCAATGTGGAATGTGTTAGCTGAAAGTGTGGTGAAGGCAGATTCAGCTGAGGCTCTTTAGGGGCTGGTTTAGCACACTGGGCTAAATCGCTGGCTTTGAAAGCAGACCAAGGCAGGTCAGCAGTTCAATTCCCGTACCAGCCTCCCCGAACAGGCGCCGGAATGTGGCAGCTAGGGGCTTTTCACAATAACTTCATTTGAAGCCTACTTGTGACAATAAGCAATTTTCATTTCAAAAGGGAAATAGAGAAGGTGATGAAGTGGAAGAAAGATGAGGACTACAGGGAAAGTGCAGGGGAGAGGGACTGTCTGAGTTGCTCATGAGAGCTGGCATAGATGCGACGGGTTGAATGGCCTCCCTATGTGCTATTTGATCGAATTTGGCATCAAAGAGTTTTAGCAAAGCTGGTGTCAATGGGAATCAGGGGGAAAACTCTCTGCTGGTTGGAGTCACACCCGGCACAAAGGAAGATGGTTGTGGTGGTTGGAGGTCAATCATCTCAACTCCAGGACATCACTGCAGGAGTTCCTCAGAGTCGTGCCCTAGGCACAACCATCTTCAGCTGCTTCATCAATGACCTCCCTTCATCATAATGTCAAAAGTGGGGATGTTCGCTGTTCGTTGATGACTGCACAATGTTCAACACCATTCATGACTCCTCAGATAATGAAGCAGTTAATGTCCAAATGCAGCAAGATCTGGACAATATCCAGGTTTGGGCTGACAAGCGGCCAAGTTACATTCACGGCACACAAGTGCCAGGCAATGAACATCTCCAGTCAGAGAGAATCAAATCATCGCTGCTTGACATTCAATGGCATTACTTTAATAAGGACATTAGAATCCACACAGAGTAAAAATAAGAACAACGCTTTATTTATAAATGATACATATACTCCACAAGTTTGTTAGGTGAATTGGGCATTCTGAATTCTCCCTCAGTGTACCTGAACAGGTGCCAGAATGTGGCGACGAGGGGATTTTCACAGTAACTTCATTGCAGTGTTAATGTAAGCCCACTTGTGACTATAAAGATTATTATTATTTTATTGCTCCCCTACCGGGTTCCTTCTGGTTGGTGCCTTACTGGCCGACCTTGTAGACTCTGGGTAATTGAGATACCCCACCCCTAGCGAGGGAGCTCATACTCTACAAGGAGCACTAGGAAGATAAGGATTCCCACCCGTGGGTTCCGTGCCGGATATTACAATTACCATCACTGAATCCCCCGCTATAAACATCCTGGGGGGGTTACCATTGACAACAAACTGAACTGGGCCAGCCTTAGAAATACTGTGACTACACGATCCGGTCAGAGGCTGGGAATCCTGCGGCAAGTAACTCACCTCTTGGCTCCTCAAAGCCTGTCCACCATCTACAAAGCAGATGTGTGATGGAATACTCTCTACTTGCCTGGATGGGTGCAGCTCCAACAACACTCAAGAAGCTCAACACCACCCAGGCCAAAGGAGCCCCGCCTAATTGCTCCCCCTTCCACAAACATTCACTCCCTCCACCACCGACACACAGTGGCAGCCGTGTGTGCCATCTGCATTTTGGTTGTTAGTTAAGCTTTGAGGTTTTGTTTCAGTTACAGCACCTCACCAGGGGGCTCTTACCCCCTCTCAATTCTGCTTAATTTATTGAAACATAGAAAAAATAGGAGCAGGAGGAGGCCCTTCAAACCCATTCTGCCATTCATTATGATCATGGCTGATCATCCAACTCAATAGCCTAATCTCGCTTTCACCCCATATCCTTTGATCCCTTTCACCCTAAGTGCTATATCTAACTGCTTCATTTAGTTGATTAAAAGAGTATATACCCAGGTCCCTCTGCTCCTGCATCCCCTTTAGGTTTGTTCTTTACGGGCAGAACGGGGGCGCAGGGATTAGCGCTGCGGCCTCACGTCGCCGAGGTCCCAGGTTCGATCCCGGCTCTGGGTCACTGTCCGTGTGGAGTTTGCACATTCTCCCCGTGTCTGTGTGGGTCTCACCCCCCACAACCCAAAGATGTGCAGGGGAGGTGGATTGACCTCTGCCGCCTATGCCCAAAAGGCAGTGTGGCACGGTGCAACGCCATCGGTAAATGCCGGGAGATCCCCCATCCAGGAACTACCCGGCTCATCACGCCTCGCGAGATCTAACGCGATCTCCTGAGACGTCGCAATGTGAATCCAGCCCATTGGTGGTATCCCAGGGGATCAAAGGACCCAGGTGCTTGCTTTCTGGGAGGGTGGTATCCTGGCATGGCTGGTGCCAGCCTGGCACCCTGGCAGCGCCACCTGGCCCTGGAGTGTGGCGACTAGGGGATTTTCACAGTTAATTCATTGCAATGTTAATGTAAGCCTAATAAGGATTATTATTGTCTTATATCTGAGGTGAGAAAGGTTGAATAGCTTTCCGCCAGTTGTGATGAGATTCTATTGCCCTTCTATTATAGAACATAGAACATACAATGCAGAAAGAGACCATTCGGCCCATCGAGTCTGCACCGACCCACTTAACCTTCACTTCCACCCTATCCCCGTAACCCAGTAACCCCCTCCTAACCGTTTTGGTCACTAAGGGCAATTTATCACGGCCAATCCACCTAAGCTGCAGGTCTTTGGACTGTGGGAGGAAACCGGAGCACCCGGAGGAAACCCACGCACACACGGGGAGGACGTGCAGACTCCACACAGACAGTGACCCAGCAGGGAATCGAACCTGGGACCCTGGCGCTGTGACACCACAGTGCTAATCACTGTGCTACCGTGCTGCCCTGGTTGTGGTGACAGTTCTGGTGTGTCAGTAGACATCCTCTGGAGAGGAGGTGAAGGCAGTGACAGCAACAAAGGGAGGAGTGTGCTCGAGTGATGGTGTCACTAAACAACCCTGTTCAACCCCACTGCGGATCTCTAAGGATTCCAGTGTTGTCCTGTGATGGAACCATCAATTCACTGGACACGTGCTTTAAGATATGAACAGCGGTTTTAATCTAGATCATAGAACAGTACAGCACAGAACAGGCCCTTCGGCCCTCGATGTTGTGCCGAGCAATGATCACCCTACTTAAACCTACGTAACCCGTATACCCGTAACCCAACAATCCCCCCATTAACCTTACACTACTGGCAATTTAGCTTGGCCAATCCACCTAACCCGCACATCTTTGGACTGTGGGAGGAAACCGGAGCACCCGGAGGAAACCCACGCACACACGGGGAGGACGTGCAGACTCCACACAGACAGTGACCCAGCCGGGAATCAAACCTGGGACCCTGGAGCTGTGAAGCATTGATGCTAACCACCATGCTACCGTGAGGCCCCTTATCTACTTACTACAGAGCCAGCCTGTTACCCGTTGAACTCTCGATGAACTGCAGGCTGGCTCTGGACAAGGGTATTTATACAGCAGTCCAAGGGGAGGAGTCCTGGGCGGAGCCAAGGGTGGAGCCCTGTACAAACTCCTGAGCATTCCCAGAGCTGCTCCCCCTAGTGGTCGGATAATGCTACTGCGCTTACAATGGTATTGGTAAATACAGTGTGAATTACTAAGTTACATTCACCACATCCTGTTATATCTGACCTTACTCCGCATGTTGCCTTGGAAAGCGCGGATCACATTGAGCAGCTTCACCTTTGCTCACATGGTCAGATATCTGGGTGAGATTGTTGAAGGTTATAGACAGAGGTCTCAGTTGTTCACGACCTTTCTCTTGAAGCTACTGGACTGGGAAGATCTCCTGTTTCTGAAACCACACTGGGATTCGGGATGGATGTGTTCAACTGGGTCTGCAATCTGACTAAGGCAACGTGAGCTGACACTTATCCCCACGATGCTCAAAGCAACTGCCTGGATAGTTGTTGCAATCGCTACGTTTGCCCATGATCTTGCACAGGGTCACAATCTTTTTTTATCTTTTTTTAAAATTTAGAGTAGCCAATTTGTTTTTTTTCCGTAAGAAGTCTTACAACACCAGGTTAAAGTCCAACAGGTTTGTTTCAAACACGAGCTTTCGGAGCACCTGACGAAGGAGCTGCGCTCCGGAAGCTAGTGTTTGAAACAAACCTGTTGGACTTTAACCTGGTGTTGTAAGACTTCTCACTGTGATCACCCCAGTCCAACGCCGGCATCTCCACATCATTTTTTTTCCAATTAAGGGGCAATTTAGCGTGACCAATCCACCTAGCCTGCACATCTTTGGGTTGTGGGGGCGAAACCCACACAAACACGGGGAGAATGTGCAAACTCCACACGGATAGTGACCCAGAGCCGGGATCGAACCGGGGACCTCGGCGCTGTGAGGCAGCAGAGCTAGCCACTGCGCCTCCATGCTGCCTAACAGGGTCACAATCTTGATCTTAGCTTCCAATCAGCCAGTGTTTTGTTTGATCTATCTTGCTTCCCATGATGTTGAGAGTTGCGGTATGGTAGCTGGTGTCTTGAAGTATGTTCCGTTTCACGTCTGCGATCCGTGTGGGAATGTCTGAGATCCGTGTGGGAATGTCTGCGATCCGTGTGGGAATGTCTGCGATCCGTGTGGGAATGTGGGAGAGCATCTGTTCTATCCAGTTGGGGTTTTTCACTCTGCAGGCCGTTAAAAATAGCAGTAGTTTTTGGACGGCACTGGAGATTTGTTGTCAGGATTTACTCCCTTAGCTACCAGCTCTCCTGAGGTGTTCGCAGGACAGTGGAGCAGTTCGCCCACAGCTGGGAATTCAGTTCACAGGCGCAGGGTGTGTCCACATGCTGGGGGACCAAAGTCCGGGGCCCAAACCTCATCCAAGGTTCCATTGAAGCTTCAGCCACAAGGAGCCCAATGTCTGCGTCTCACCACCAGGTGGCACAGGCGAGGACTGTCCACTGAGGGGCTGCGTACTGACGGGGAGGCTGCGTACTGACGGGGAGGCTGCGTACTGACGGAGAGGCTGCGTACTGACGGAGAGGCTGCGTACTGACGGAGAGGCTGCGTGCTGGGAGGCTGGGTACTGACGGGGAGGCTGCGTACTGACGGAGAGGCTGCGTACTGACGGGGAGGCTGCGTACTGACGGAGAGGCTGCGTACTGACGGAGAGGCTGCGTACTGACGGGGAGGCTGCGTACTGACGGAGAGGCTGCGTACTGACGGAGAGGCTGCGTGCTGGGAGGCTGTGTACTGAAGAAGAGGCTGCAAAATGACAGAGAGGCTGTGTACTGATGGGGAGGCTGCGTACTGACGGGGAGGCAGCGTACTGACGGGGAGGCTGCGTACTGACGGGGAGGCAGCGTACTGACAGAGGGGCTGCGTACTGACAGAGAGGCTGCGTACTGACGGGGAGGCTGCGTACAGACGGGGAGGCTGCGTACTGACAGAGAGGCTGCGTACTGACAGAGAGTCTGCGTACTGACGGGGAGGCTGCGTACAGACGGGGAGGCTGCGTACAGACGGGGAGGCTGCGTACTGACAGAGAGGCTGCGTACTGACAGAGAGTCTGCGTACTGACGGGGAGGCTGCGTACTGACGGGGAGGCTGCGTACTGACGGGGAGGCTGCGTACTGACGGAGAGGCTGCGTACTGACGGAGAGGCTGCGTACAGACGGGGAGGCTGCGTACTGACAGGGAGGCTGCGTACTGACGGGGAGGCTGCGTACTGACGGAGAGGCTGCGTACTGACAGGGAGGCTGCGTACTGACAGAGAGGCTGCGTACTGACAGAGAGGCTGCGTACTGACAGAGAGGCTGCGTACTGACGGGGAGGCTGCGTACAGACGGGGAGGCTGCGTACTGACGGAGAGGCTGCGTACTGACGGGGAGGCTGCGTACTGACGGGGAGGCTGCGTACTGACGGAGAGGCTGCGTACTGACGGAGAGGCTGCGTACTGACGGAGAGGCTGCGTGCTGGGAGGCTGTGTACTGAAGAAGAGGCTGCAAAATGACAGAGAGGCTGTGTACTGACGGAGAGGCTGCGTACAGACGGGGAGGCTGCGTACTGACAGGGAGGCTGCGTACTGACGGAGAGGCTGCGTACTGACAGGGAGGCTGCGTACTGACGGGGAGGCTGCGTACTGACGGAGAGGCTGCGTACTGACAGGGAGGCTGCGTACTGACAGAGAGGCTGCGTACTGACAGAGAGGCTGCGTACTGACAGAGAGGCTGCGTACTGACGGGGAGGCTGCGTACAGACGGGGAGGCTGCGTACTGACAGAGAGGCTGCGTACTGACAGAGAGTCTGCGTACTGACGGGGAGGCTGCGTACTGACGGGGAGGCTGCGTACAGACGGGGAGGCTGCGTACTGACAGAGAGGCTGCGTACTGACAGAGAGGCTGCGTACTGACGGGGAGGCTGCGTACAGACGGGGAGGCTGCGTACTGACAGAGAGGCTGCGTACTGACAGAGAGTCTGCGTACTGACGGGGAGGCTGCGTACAGACGGGGAGGCTGCGTACAGACGGGGAGGCTGCGTACTGACAGAGAGGCTGCGTACTGACAGAGAGTCTGCGTACTGACGGGGAGGCTGCGTACTGACGGGGAGGCTGCGTACTGACGGGGAGGCTGCGTACTGACGGGGAGGCTGCGTACTGACGGGGAGGCTGCGTACTGACGGGGAGGCTGCGTACTGACGGAGAGTCTGCGTACTGACGGAGAGGCTGCATACTGACGGACAGGCTGCGTACTGACAGAGATGCTGCGTACTGAAGGAGAGTCTGCATACTGACGGAGAGGCTGCGTACTGACGGAGAGGCTGCGTACTGACGGAGAGGCTGCGTACTGACGGGGAGGCTGCGTACTGACGGAGAGGCTGCGTACTGACGGGGAGGCTGCGTACTGACGGAGAGGCTGCGTACTGACGGAGAGGCTGCGTACTGACGGGGAGGTTGCGTACTGAAGGAGAGTCTGCATACTGACGGAGAGGCTGCGTACTGACGGAGAGGCTGCGTACTGACGGAGAGGCTGCGTACTGACGGGGAGGCTGCGTACTGACGGAGAGGCTGCGTACTGACGGGGAGGCTGCGTACTGACGGAGAGGCTGCGTACTGACGGAGAGGCTGCGTACTGACGGGGAGGTTGCGTACTGAAGGAGAGTCTGCATACTGACGGAGAGGCTGCGTACTGACGGAGAGGCTGCGTACTGACGGAGAGGCTGCGTACTGACGGGGAGGTTGCGTACTGAAGGAGAGTCTGCATACTGACGGAGAGGCTGCGTACTGACGGAGAGGCTGCGTACTGACGGAGAGGCTGCGTACTGACGGGGAGGTTGCGTACTGACGGAGAGGCTGCGTACTGACGGGGAGGCTGCGTACTGACGGAGTGTCTGCGTGCTGATGGAGAGGCTGCGTGCTGATGGAGAGGCTGTGTGCATTTGGCCCTCTTTTTCACTGTTTCAGTAGCCAACCATGAGGACGGAAGCAAATTAGCGCACACAAGCGGAAAGCGTGCTCACTCTCATCACCCACACACTAGACAAACCACATTGACCTGTTAGACAGACAGCATTTTTATTTAGCACCTTAGAAACAGGTTCTGGTGCTTTATGAGATCAGGAAGGAAAATCTGGATGTTGGGACAAAGATGATGGTGTGAGGGTTGTCATGTTCTTTGATGGGGCTGATGTGAACAAAGAACATTAGACTTTGTTTTATTATCAAAGATATTTGCTACTAACACTGCATTAACGAATAACTAACATGTCTGAGATGAATACAGTTGGAAATAAACATCTATCTCTAACTTCCGCGAAGATGCAACAGCGTGACTTTAAACTGTGACTGGCTATGGATTCGTGACAAACACCTTCTGATGGAGCACATGGAGCAGCCCGGGTCCTGGGTGTCTGTACTCTCCCCACCTGCTGGTCGGATGGTAGAACTACAAAAATAAAACATTTAGCTTATAATGCACATGCAGAACATAAACGTTTCAGGGATGATGAACTGCTCAAATTATATACAGATGATAGTCTACCTGTTATCACAAGGGTTAGTTGTTAATCTGAGTCTGTGTGTGAGGGGTAATTACTTGTGGTTATTTAAAAAGGACACAGGGGGCGGGATTCTCCGACCCTGGGTCGGGTCGGAGAATCGGTGGGGGGGGGGGGCGCGATTCACGCGACGCCGCTCCTCCGGTCACCGGAGAATTGACGGCGGCGCGGTCCCGGCGATTCTCCACGCGCGATGGGCTGAGTCCCAGCTGCCGCTGTTCACTTGTGATCCTACCCAGTGGGACCTCGTGTTCATCTTGCGGGGGGCAGCCTGGTTGGGGGGGAGGGGGATCCAACACTTTGTGGGGGGGGTGGGGGGGGGGGGGGGGGCTCCACTGTGGCCTGGTCCGCGATCAGGGCCTTACCGATTGGTGGGCTGGCTTCTCCTGGTGGGGGCCTATTTTCCTCCCCGCCGGGCCCCTGTAGCTCTCCGCCATGTTACGTTGGGGCCGGCGCAGAGAAGGCAACTAGCGCGCATGCACGAGTTCGCGCCGCGGCGTCCGCTTAACGCCGGTATCGGCAGCTGGAGCTGTGTGAGTCGCTCCAGTGCCGTGCTGGCCCCCGGTGAGGCGCAGGATCGCTAATCCTGGGGGCCTGCCGCGGCGGCGGTAAAACGCGATGGCGTTTACGACGGCGTCAACACTTAGCCTCAGGATCAGAGGATCCCGCCCAGGGTTTCCACAAAGAGTAAAATAAAGAACTTTGGATAATTTACAGTTACGTTATTTACAACTTCCAGTAGAACCCTAGCGAGTCTCTGGTCAGTGCCTTACTGGCTGTCCCTTTGTACATAGCGGAATGGAGTTTCCTTGTCCCTCAGCCGGGGGGGGGGGGGGGGGGGAGGGGCTTGCACTCTGCGAGTACCGCAGTGATGTGAATCAATCCCATCCCGTAGGACCCGTGCAGGATATTGCAGGTTATTTTTAAGCATGGTTTTTATTGCTCATCAGACTCGCAGTGTGCATTGATAATACGAAGCGACTCCCACTCTCACACAAAATCTATTCAAAAACTAGTCCAGTAAGACTCAAAAACCATGGACTTGCACCCAAATCCCATTGGCCAGTTACGGAGCTGCCACGTACACAACATCCCAGTTTTCCCAGGCACAAGTCAGGAGTGTGATGGAATACTCTCCACTTGCCTGGATGAGTGCAGCTCCAACAACACTCAAGAAACTCAACACCATTCAGAACAAAGCAGCCCCGCTTGATTGGCTCCCCCTTCCGCAAACATTCACTTCCTCCACCGCCGATGAACAGTGGCAGCCGTGTGTATCATCTGCAAGATGCACTGCAGCAACTCACCAAGGTTCCTTTGGCAACACCTTCCAAACCCATGACCACTACCATCTATATGGTCAAGAGCAGCAGATACCTGGGAACCCCACCACCTGGAGGCTTCCCTCCAAGTCACTCACCACCCTGACTTGGAAATATATTGCTGTTCCTTCACTGTCACTGGGTCAAAATGCTGGAACTCCGTCCCTAACAGCACTGTGGGTGTACCTACACCTCAGGGACAGCAGCGGTTCAAGAAGGCAGCTCACCACCACCGGGCCCACATTGCACAATATTTTTTTTAAAGCCTTCTGACCCCTTGATATCATCTCTTTTCTACTCTGGCCTGTTAGCGAGTGTTGCTCCACAATCTCCTTGATGCTTCATCCCCCTTGTGAGGCAACCATTATCTTCCCTGAGTTTCAGCGGAGTTCCGGTTAGTTTTGGTTTCCATGCTTGGCCAGCTCAAGGTGGGAGACTAGAGGACTGGGAAATATTTAAGGGGCAACAGAAAGCTACTAAAAAAGCTATAAAGAAGAGTAAGATAGAGTATGAGAGTAAACTTGTTCAGAATATAAAAGCAGACAGCAAAAGTTTTTACAAATATATAAAGCAAAAAAGAGTGGCTAAGGTAAATATTGGTCCTTTAGAGGATGAGAAGGGAGTTTTGATAATGGGAGATGAGGAAATGGCTGAGGAACTGAACAGGTTTTTTGGGTCGGTCTTCACAGTGGAAGACACAAATAACATGCCAGTGACTGATAGAAATGAGGCTATGACAGGTGAGGACCTTGAGAGGATTGTTATCACTAAGGAGGTAGTGATGGGCAAGCTAATGGGGCTAAAGGTAGACAAGTCTCCTGGCCCTGATGGAATGCATCCCAGAGTGCTAAAAGAGATGGCTAGGGAAATTGCAGATGCACTAATGATGATTTACCAAAATTCACTAGACTCTGGGGTGGTCCCGGTGGATTGGAAATTAGCAAACGTGACACCACTGTTTAAAAAAGGAGGTAGGCAGAGAGCAGGAAATTATAGGCCAGTGAGCTTAACGTCGGTAGTAGGGAAGATGCTGGAATCTATCATCAAGGAAGAAATAGCGAGGCATCTGGATAGAAGTTGTCCCATTGGGCAGACGCAGCATGGATTCATAAAGGGCAGGTTGTGCCTAACTAATTTAGTGGAATTTTTTGAGGACATTACCAGTGCAGTGGATAACGGGGAGCCGATGGATGTGGTATATCTGGATTTCCAGAAAGCTTTTGACAAGGTGCCACACAAAAGGCTGCTGCATAAGATAAAGATGCATGGCATTAAGGGTAAAGTAGTAGCATGGATAGAGGATTGGCTAATTAATAGAAAGCAAAGAGTGGGGATTAATGGGTGTTTCTCTGGTTGGCAATCGGTAGCTAGTGGTGTCCCTCAGGGATCCATGTTGGGCCCACAATTGTTCACAATCTACATAGATGATTTGGAGTTGGGGACCAAGGGCAATGTGTCCAAGTTTGCAGATGACACTAAGATGAGTGGTAAAGCGAAAAGTGCAGAGGATACTGGAAGTCTGCAGAGGGATTTGGATAGGTTAAGTGAATGGGCTAGGGTCTGGCAAATGGAATACAATGTTGACAAATATGAGGTTATCTATTTTGATAGGAATAACAGCAAACAGGATTATTATTTAAACAATAAAATATTAAAGCATGCCGCTGTGCAGAGAGACCTGGGTGTGCTAGTGCATGAATCACAGAAAGTTGGTTTACAGGTGCAACAGGTGATTAAGAAGGCAAATGGAATTTTGTCGTTCATTGCTAGAGGGATGGAGTTTAAGACTAGGGAGGTTATGCTGCAATTGTATAAGGTGTTAGTGAGGCCACACCTTGAGTATTGTGTTCAGTTTTGGTCTCCTTACTTGAGAAAGGACGTACTGGCACTGGAGGGTGTGCAGAGGAGATTCACTAGGTTAATCCCAGAGCTGAAGGGGTTGGATTATGAGGAGAGGTTGAGTAGACTGGGACTGTACTCGTTGGAATTTAGAAGGATGAGGGGGGATCTTATAGAAACATATAAAATTATGAAGGGAATAGATAGGATAGATGCGGGCAGGTTGTTTCCACTGGCGGGTGAAAACAGAACTAGGGGGCATAGCCTCAAAATAAGGGGAAGTAGATTTAGGACTGAGTTTAGGAGGAACTTCTTCACCCTAAGGGTTGTGAATCTATGGAATTCCTTGCCCAGTGAAACAGTTGAGGCTCCTTCATTAAATGTTTTTAAGGTAAAGAGAGATAGTTTTTTGAAGAAAAAAGGGATTAAGGGTTATGGTGTTCGGGCCGGAAAGTGGAGCTGAGTCCACAAAAGATCAGCCATGATCTAATTGAATGGCGGAGCAGGCTCGAGGGTCCAGATGGCCTACTCCTGCTCCTAGTTCTTATGTTCTGCGTAAGTGGGGATTGGTGCAGTTTACGATGTGGACATCAGAGTTTTGTTTCATTTGAAGGTCAAAGGGTCGGAGTTCAGGGGGCTAACCCGGTGAGTATTGGAATAATGAAACCTGAGGTGGGAAAAAGGCATCGATGAGCGTCTGAAGCAGGGTGGGGGGGGGGGGGGGGGGGGGGGGCCCTCGCACTTGCAAAGACAGAAATAGGCAGGTTTTAGTGATGGAAATGAGAGGGAGTTGGAAGCTCACTTCACAGTCACGTATGAGACAGATTTACAATTCATATGATTCAGCTGAAGGCAGTGTAGGGAGTGGGTGTGAGGGTAACAAATATTTTGCAGGAGCTAAAGGTGATTATCATAGAATTTACAGATTATCATAGAATTTACAGGGCAGAAGGAAGCCATTCGGCCCATCGAGTCTGCACTGGCTCTTAGAAAGAGCACCCTACCCAAGGTCAACATCACCCCATCCCCATAACCCAGTAACTACACCCAACATAAGGGGCTGTTTAGCTCACAGGGCTAATCGCTGGCTTTGAAAGCAGACCAAGACAAGCCAGCAGCACGGTTCGATTCCCGTATCAGCCTCCCCGAACAGGCGCCGGAATGTGGCGACTAGGGGCTTTTCACAGTAACTTAATTGAAGTCTACTCGTGACAATAAGCGATTTTCATTTTATTTCATTTCAACACTAAGGGCAATTTTGGACACTAAGGGCAATTTATCATGGCCAATCCACCTAACCTGCTTTGGACTGTGGGAGGAAACCGGAGCACCCGGAGGAAACCCACGCACACACGGGGAGAACGTGCAAACTCCACACGGACAGTGACCCAGAGCCGGGATCGAACCTGGGACCTCAGCGCCGTGAGGCAGCTGTGCTAACCACTAGGCCACCGTGATGAGTTTGGTCTTCCCAGTGTTTCGCTGGAGAATGCTATGACTCCACCAGCACCTGATGACAGTGTGGACAGTGGAGGGATTTTGGGTGGAGCTGGTGTGTCTGTTTGGAAACTGTTGTCAGGTCTTGAGGCGATGTGACTAAGAGGTGGCATGGAAATGAGGACGATGCCAGCAGGCCTTTGGGGCTTTAGATTTGAATTTATTGTGGTATGTACCGAGGTACAGTGAAAGTTTTGTTCTGCGCACAGTCCAGATGGACCGTTCCCTCCATGAAGAACACCGGACACTCCCAGTGGGCCAGCAGACACATCCAGAGTGAGACACATCGAAGAGGGAGTTTGGGAGCTGGGAATTTGAAGCTGGTTGGGTCTTCGAGGCTGGGTGGGAGGAGGTGCTCTTTGTCCCTTGATTTGTTACACAAATTTCCAGCGAGTGGCCTTGTCCAGCTGCAGGTGGGAGAGAGCGGATTGGTGAGTAGAAGGTTAGGCAGGGAAGGCCTTCACAGCGGGAGGGGAGCTGAGCGGGAAAAATCCAGACTCCAGTCTGGGAAGGTAAGTGGTATAAAACTTAGAGCACTTATTAGTACTTAGAACTATGATGCTGTGGCTATCACAGAAACATGGTTAAAGGAAGGGCAGGATTGGCTGCTGAACGTTGGAGGATATAGATGCTTCAGGAGAGATAGAGGGGATATAAAAGGGGTGGGGGAGTAGCATTACTGGTTAAGGAGAATATTATAGCCGTGCTGTGGGAGGACACACCTCGGAGGGCTCATACAATGAGACAATCTGGGTAGTGCTCAGGAACGGGAAGGGGGCAACCATAATGTTGGGTGTTTATTACAGACCCCCGAACTGCCAGCGAGAGAAGAGCAGATAGGTAGAGAGATTTTGGATAGGTGCAAATGTAACAGGGTTGTTGTGGTAGGGGGATTTTAATTTCCCCTATATTGACTGGGACTCACTTAGTGCTGGGGGCTTGGATGGGGCAGAGTTTGTCAGGTGTATCTAGGTATTGGGGAATGAGCCTGGACAGGTGGTTGATGTTTCAGTAGGGGAACATTTTGGGAGTAGTGACCACAATTCCCTACGTTTTAAGGTACTTTTGGACCGGGATATGGTGTTAAGCTGCTAAACTGGGGAAAGGCAAATTACGATAACATGAGACGGGAATTGAAGAATTTGGTTTGGGTGCGGCTGTTGGATAATAAATCCACATCCTCCTGCTGCTGCCGCCAAGGGGGATACAGGACAGAGTAGTCTCCAGTACATGGGTGGGAGAGGGGAAGGTATCGGATACCTACCAAGAACCTATGGAATTGGAGGAAGCTCCGGTGGAGGAGCTGAAGGGCAAGCGGGAAGACGGATGCCCTAAGCAGGATTAACACATTCTCATCATATGCATTTAAAAAAAAATTAAAAATTTAGAATACCCAATTCATTTTCTCCAATTAAGGGTCAATTTAACATGGCCAATCCACCCACCCTGCACATCTTTGGGTTGTGGGGGCGAAACCCACATCGACACGGGGAGAATGTGCAAACTCCACACGGACAGTGACCCAGAGCCGGGATCGAACCTGGGACCTCGGCGCCGTGAGGCAGCAGGGCTAATCCACTGTGCCACTGTGCTACCCTCACCGGGCACACAAGACGGTGGCCTGGGCGATCAAGTTTTTTGGGATCGAGGATAGGTGTGCGAGGTGCACGGGAAGCCCAGCAAATCATGTCCACATGTTTTGGGCATGCCTGGAGCTTAGAGGGTTTTGGCAGGGTTTTGCTAAGGCAATGTCCACAGTGCTAAAAACACGGGTGGAGACGGGTCCGGAGGTAGCGATCTTTGGAGTGTCGAAAGAGCCGGGAGTTCAGGGGGCGAAAGAGGCTGCGTCTTGGCCTTTGCTTCCCTGGTAGCCTGGAGACGGATCTTGTTAATGTGGAGGGACTCAAAGCCCCCGAGTGTAGAGACCTGGGTTAGTGACATGGCTGGGTTTCTCAGTCTCGAGAAAATAAAGTTCGCCTTAAGAGGGTCAATGTTGGGGTTCACCCGGAGGTGGCAGCCGTTCGTCGACTTTCTCGGGGAAAATTAAAATGTCAGCAGATGCAGTATTCAAAATAAGGTGTGGGGATAGGGGGGGGAGGGGTGGTGCGCAGACTGTTGTTCTATTGTTGGGGGGGTGTGAAATTTGTGATGGGCGTGGAAATGTTTATTGTGCCGTGTTTACGCCCCTCTTATTATTATTAAAAATTGCAAATACCCTAATAAAAATAGTTTTTTAAAAATCCACATCGGTCATGTGGGAGTCTTTCAAGCGACAGTTGATTAGGATTCAGAAAAGTCACGTTCCTGAGAGAACGAAGGATAAGTATGGGAAGTTTAGGGAGTCTTGAATAACGAGGGATATTGTGAATTTCGTCAAAAAGAAAAAGGAGACTTTTGTACTTCGCATCAGTGTTCACCAAAGGAAAGGACTTTGTGGAAGATGATTCTTGGGGAGGGTGTGTAGACAGTCTGGGTCATGTTGACATCGAAAAGGAGGAGGTATTGTGTCTTTTAAAAGATATTAAGGTAGATAAGTCTCCTGGGCCGGATGAGATTTACCCCAGAATACTGAGGGAAGCATGGACTGTGTCCAGCGCCGCCCCACTCGTCCGGAATCCGTGCCGCTGGCTGGGGGGCTTCTGCGAGGGCTGGGGGAATGATGGCGGGGTGGACAGGGGGTTGGCTGTGGGGTCGGGGTGGGTGGGTTAGGGTTCCAGCACGACTGGCACCTTGTTTTCCGGTGTGACTGGTGCAGGCCATCAGCCCTGCGCATGCGCAGCGCGTAACTCGGCGATTCCCCAGCTGTATTTTGCGTGCTCCGCGGGTGGTTCATGCGGCATCGGTGCTAGCCCCGCACCAGTACCGGAGAGAGGTTCGCGCCGAATTCCCCATCGTGATCCACCCGCGGATTCTCCATTGGTGCCGGCACTTAGCTCCTGGAACGAAGAATTCTGTCCCTTGACTTGTCCAAACCAGGATCTTTATTGTGTCACACATGGTAAGCTAGCGATCTGTTGCAGAGCAAGTTATCATGGAGCTTCTTTGTACTCCTCTAGGACTGCACCGAGCACGACTGTTCACCTGTATGTCTTAAAACCATCTCTTACAACCTGGTGATGGCCGGATGTGCCCCACTTATATTGGAGCCCCTGGTCACATGACCACTATCTTGAGACCGCATGGTGTGTCTGCACCGCCGCCTACTGGTTGGAGGTCGCAAACCATCGATCTGTGATATTGCTTACAGGCATATCACCACACCCTGCAAAACTTTGGGTTGTGGGGGAGAGACCAACGCAGACACGGGGAGAATGTATAAACCCAATACGGACAGTGACCCAGAACAGGGATCGAACCCAGGTCCTCGGCGTCGTGAGGCAGCAGTGCTAACCACTGCTCCACCCCGCCTGCCCATTAGAAAGGGAATTCTAAAAGACGATTGATTGATCTATTTGATTCTTTTTTGATCTGAGAAAGTCTATGTTGTTTGGCAGATATTCCAAGTATTTTAATTTGAAATATAGAATATGTAATATGAACACCATATCGAATTATACTCCTGAACAAACATCCCGTGGCGCAGCTGAATTGGCCATTCTCATAATTAATTAATTCTATATTTAAAAATATGCAGATGAGCCACAGGTAGGACGGCTGAGGTTATCTCTGATGTGTTTTCGGTACTGTGAAATGAAAAATCGCTTATTGTCACGAGTCGGCTTCAATGAAGGGGAGGCTGGTACGGGAATCGAACCGTGCTGCTGGCCTGCTTGGTCTGCTTTAAAAGCCAGCGATTTAGCCCAGTGAGCTAAACCAGCCCCTGTGTCGGGGGTCGTTGACAGCGGGCCGAGTGGCCGACGGGTTTGGCCGAGTTCCGCCGGCGTGGATTACTCACCCCCCACGGCGGGATCTGTAAGGTGAGTGTGCGGGGGCCGTCCTGAAGGGGGGGGGGTGAATCGGACCCCGGTGGGGGGGCCTCTACGGTGGCCTGGCCCGCGATCGGGGCCGACTGATCGGCGGGCGGGCTGATTCCGTGGGGGCCTATTTTACCCCCCCCCCCCCCCCCCCCGCTGCCTCTGCCTCTGTAGCAGGGTCCTCCCCACCCTCGGCACCTTCCCCATCCATACTAAGTCAGAGATGATTGTGTCCACTTTACGATAAAAGGCCATTGGTATAAAGGTCGGGAGAGCCTGAAATATAAACAAGAACCTCGGCAGAATTTTCATTTTCACCACTTGGACCCTCCCCACCAACGTTAAGTACAGCGTATCCCACCTCTTAAGATCCTCCCTGGCTTCCTCCACCAGCTTTGTTAAGTTCCACTTATGGAGCCCCGTCCATTCCCTCGCTACCTGAATCCCCAAATACCTAAACCTATGTCTCGCTTCTAAAAATGGCATCCCCCCTAAATTAGCCCACTGTGCCAGCTCATTCACCGGGAATACCTCGCTTTTCTCTACATTCAGTTTGTATCCCGAGAACTTAGGGGCTGGTTTAGCACACTGGGCTAAATCGCTGGCTTTTAAAGCAGACCAAGCAGGCCAGCAGCACGATTCGATTCCCGTAACAGCCTCCCCGAACAGGCGCCGGAATGTGGCAACTAGGGGCTTTTCACAGTAACTTCATTGAAGCCTACTCGTGACAATAAGCGATTTTAATTTCATTTTTCATTTTCAACCTTCTAAACCTCCCCAGCAGGATCAAAATCCTTCCCATACTCTCCAACGGATCCGAAACACACAGCAAGAGGTCATCGGCAGAGAGCGACACCCGATGTTCCCTCTGTCCCCTCATTCCGCCGACCTCCTGAGAGTCAGCTCCGCGACAATTCTGACATCCGCCCGCGTCTCACCCGCGGTCGCTGTCTGCACTTTGAAAGACACTGACCTGCATCACATTGTGACTGGCCACCACCTTCAGGGCTACTGTAAATGGGCAATAAATGCCTCGCCAGCGATACTCCCATCCTGTAAATCAATTTGTTTCAAAATAGTGGTAGATTTGTTGACCATTGTCCAATGCTTTGACCCTATTCAATGGCAATGTGCTGGATTCTCCGTTTCTGCAACTCAGTGTTGTTGCCAACAGAACATAAGAACATAAGAACTAGGAGCAGGAGTCGGCCATCTGGCCCCTCGAGCCTGCTCCGCCATTCAATGAGATCATGGCTGATCTTTTGTGGACTCAGCTCCACTTTCCGGCCCGAACACCATAACCCTTAATCCCTTTATTCTTCAAAAACCTATCTATCTTTACCTTAAAAACATTTAATGAAGGAGCCTCTACTGCTTCACTGGGCAAGGAATTCCATAGATTCACAACCCTTTGGGTGAAGAAGTTCCTCCTAAACTCAGTCCTAAATCTACTTCCCCTTATTTTGAGGCTATGTCCCCTAGTTCTGATAAGAGGCATGTTGGCCATTTACCACCAAAATTTCTGTGTGTGACCCTGACTGATTCTGGGACTGGTGAGGGGCGAGCAGCGGCCCCTGGTAAAACTCCCAGCTCCCGCCATGAAAATGGGCAGAGAACGGCTGGGTCCCTGGGCGCGAATGCGTACGTCTGACTACCTGCAGCGGTCGCGTCGTACAACATGGCGGCGGCTGTGCGCGGACCCCGACGTGCCATCCGCGACCCCACAGGCCATCTCCTGGCCACCCCCCACCATCCCCTAGCCCTCGTGGAAGCCCCCTCCCCCTCCCCCCCAAGCCAGTGGCACGGATCCCGGCCGAGTGTGGCGACGCTGGACACAGTCCGCAGCTGCCGCGACGGGGTTCCCAACCGCTTAGACCACACGTGTCCTGCAGCGTCAGGAGTACTGCAGGGGGCCGGCCGATGATGCGCCAACGGCGTTGCAACTGTGCGCGACGCGATGACGCCACTTCCGAGGGGGCACAGCATGGGCGACCGGCAAAAAACTGGCGCCGGACCTGATTTGGCCATCGGAGTCGATTCTCCGCCGATTGCCGATATCAGCGTCGGGCAATGGAGAATCTCGCTCATAGCTGTGGAGCTGCTGTCAGGTAATCCTCCTGGCATTGTGTGTGGAGTTAGCACTGGTTTCCTGCCGTGGTGTGTCCCTCTGTAAGACTAGACTGTGTGCCAATGCCAAACGTCACTTGAGACACGGCACACAGCTAAATATGATTCTCCTGCTTCTGAACCTACATGGAAGTCTGGATGTCTTTACCAATTGACGGAATGCTAATAAGGTTGCAAACTCTCGTATGAGGTCACACCAGTTGTACAGCAAAGGCTGTATCTCATGTTCCTTTTAAAGGTGCCTCGGTAGGGAAATCCCTTCTATCCAAATTCAAGGTGACTGCTTTCGGGGGAAATGACAGCACTGGATCTAAACAAGCCATACCTGTGGCTGGAGTGACTCTAATTGTGTTTGAGCATGCGTGTGTGTTTAAGCATGTGTGTGCATTTGAGTGTGTGAGCGTGCATCATTTGAGTGTATCTGTGTTTGAGTGTGTGTGTGTTTGAGCATGTGTATGTGTTTCAGTCTGTGTGTGTGCATATGTTTGAGTGTTCATGCGTTTGAGTGTTGTGTATTTGAGTGTGCATGCATTTGAGCATGTGTGTGTTTAAACATGTGCGTGCATTTGAGTGGGTGCGTTTGATTGATTGCGTTTGAGTGTGTTTGTGTTTGAGCCTGTGTTTAAGCGTGAGCATGTGTGTGTGTTTGAACGTGTCTTTGACCGTGTATGTATGTTTGAGCGCATGTGTGTGTTTGAGCATGTTTGTGTTTGTACAGTGTACGTGTTTGCACCTGTGTGAGTTTGAGCATGTGTGCGTGTTTGAACGTGTGTGTTGAAGTGTGTGTGCGCGTTTGTGAGCGTGTGCATGTTTGAGCGAGTGTGATTAAGCATGTGTGTGTGTTTGAGTGCGTGTGTGCATTTGTGTATGAATGCATATATATACAAGCCTTTAATTCATTCTTGGCAATACTGATCAACAGATCTTCGGGTGGATAGCTGTTACAAGGGGGAATAACTATAAGGTTCAGGGTGAGAGATATAGGAGGGATATCAGAGGTAGGTTCTTTACTCAGAGAGTGGTTAGGGTGTGGAATGGACTGCTTTCTGTGATAGTGGAGTCGGACACTTTAGGAACTTTCAAGCGGTTATTGGATAGGCACATGGAGCACACCAGAATGACAGGGAGTGGGATAACTTGATCTTGGTTTCGGACAATGCTCGGCACAACATCGAGGGCCGAAGGGCCTGTTCTGTGCTGTACTGTTCTATGTTCTATATGTAATTAAGTCTGTCCTCTGCCCACTGTTTCAATGCTGATGTTAACCTGTTTATTGTAAATGGCTTAACAGTGGGGCCAGGAATCCCAGAAGGGAACAAATGTTGAATGCATTCTATTATTGCCAGCGCTAATTCAAGGACTGCAAATTAGATTTTAACAAGCAGAGTCTCAGAGAGTGAAACCCTCTGCTGGCGACGGAATGTTCTAGTTTCAACTGTGCTCTGATTTATAATTCTCTTTCGTTCTTCCCCCCAGTCTGTTCTCCCTTTCCTGGAGCTGGTGATCTGCAGGCATGGGTCTGAAGACTGCGTTACCCAAGGTGGAGCTGTGCCTTTACGCCCTGGCATTATCGCTGGCCGTTCTGTGGGCAGCCAGCTGGATTGTCGAAGCTTCCACAGGTAATAAGAGGGAGGCTGACCAATCGACACACGTTTGTCATTTCTCCTGATCCTTCCTCTTTCCCCCCCCCCCCCCCCCCCCCCCCCCCCCCCCCCCTCTGCTCAAAGTGATTCTTTAGGCCCAGGTATAAAAGGGTAGTTGGATTTGACCAGATGAAGGGGACGTGTGTCGAGGACAATCGTATCAACATGCTGGGTGTTAGCAGGTCAGCTCCGGAGGGAGGCAGCAGCAAGGGAAATTCTTCAGGTTAGGGATAGGGCCGGGAAGTTGGTGGTGGCTCCAGAGCTGATTAACAAGGTTTTTGAGGAATTTTACGAGAGGTTGTACAGGTCAGAGCCACCTGGGGGAGACCGTGAGATGCTGGAATTTCTAGATGGGTTGGAGTACCCGAGACTAGGGGAGGGGGACAGGGCTACATTAGAAGGAGCAATACTGGAGCAGGAGATAAAAGATGCGATTGGGAGGATGCAGTTGGGAAAAGTGGCAGGGCCGGATGGGTTTCCTGTGGAATATTAATAAAAAATTTAAGGATAAGTTGGCACCCCTGATGGTGGGTATGTTTGAAGAGGTGATAGGGAAGGGAGTGCTGCCGCAGACCTTGGGGCAGGCATCAATTTCACTGTTGCTTAAAAAGGATAAGGATCCGACGGAGTGTGGGTCGTATAGGCCCATATCACTTCTAAATGTGGATGCAAAGATATTGGCTAAGGTACTGGCGGGTAGGCTGGAGGGGAGCCTCCCGAAGATGATAGGTGAGGATCAGACAGGGTTCATGAGGGAGGCAGCTGTTTTCGAATATTAGGAGGGTTTTGAACGTCGTTATGGCACCGGCGGAAGGGAAGGAAACAGAGGTGGTGGTGGCATTGGACGCCGAGAAGGCGTTTGATCGGGTAGAATGGGGGTACCTGATGGCAGTGCTGGACCGGTTTGGGATTGGACCAAGATTTGTGAACTGGGTAAAGCTATTGTATAAGGAGCCTGATGTACCATCAATTGAACGCGAGACGAGTTGCTGGACAAAAGTATGGCTTTAATCAGCTAGATGTTAGCCCTGCGGTCCATTACAGTATAAGGATGACCGCCGGGAGTACTGGGTTATTATACCCCGCCCTGGAGGTGGGGTTAACTCAGCCTCTCGACCAATCGGGGAGCCGTCACATGAGGGTTGGAGTGGGGGGGGGCTGTGTATATTAAGGGTGACTATGGGTAATCCCAGATTCCTTTTTGTCATTTGTTTATGTAAACATGCGGGCTGATATTTGGGGGTTGATGGGAGGATGGGATCGTTGTTATTGTTATAGGGTTTGACATATCTGTTGCTGATTATTGTTGGTGGGTGTAAATTCGGGAGAAAATGTGAAAAAGGAGGAGAATAAAAATATTTATTAAAATAAATCCTGGGGGTTACCATTGACCAGAAACTGAACTGGACTAGCCACATAAATACTGTGGCTACCAGAGCAGATCAATGGCTAGGAATCCTGCAGCGAGTAACTGGTCCCCTGACTCCCCAAAGCCTCTCCGCCATCTACAAGGCACAAGCCGGGAGTGTGATGTATCTCCAGGCTGCTTAACTATCACTGCCTGAATCGGCTTTCTCTCACTGACCAAATTGTTGTCAAGTCTGCACTTTGTTTTTGGCAAAGGAACTGTTTGATGTTGCTGGTGGTGGAACAAACCAGCACATTGCTATAAGAAGTTGTGCACCATAATAGTGAATGTTACTTCACTTGCCTGGATGAGTGCAGCTCCAACAACACTCAAGAAATTCAACACCTTCCAGGACAAAGCAGCCGCTTGATTGCTCCTCTTCCACAAACATTCAAACCCTCCACCACCGACGCACAGTGGCAGCCGTGTGTACCATCTACAGGCTGCAGTGCAGCAACTGACCAAGGTTCCTCACGTAGCACCTTCCAAACCCACGGCCACTACCATCTGGAAGGACATAGCAGCAGATTCAAAGGTATTACCAAAAGTGTACCTGATGTGGTGGACCTCGCAGTGGGCCGAGTGGGTAACTCCTTCAGGGAGTTCGCAAAGTCCATCCCCGCTGGAGACTCTCTAAATAGAGATTCCCCCCCGCCAGAGACACCCTAAATAATCTTTATTGTCACAAGTCGGCTGACATTAACACTGCAATGAAGTTACTGTGAAAAGCCCCTAGTCGCCGCATTCCGGCACCTGTTCGGGTTCACAGAGGGAGAATTCAGAATGTCCAAATCACCGAACAGCACGTCTTTCGGGACTTGTGGGAGGAAACCGGAGCACCCGGAGGAAACCCACGCAGACACGGGGAGAAGGTGCAGACTCCTCACAGACAGTGACCCAAGTCGGGGAATCGAACCTGGGACCCTGGTGCTGTGAAGCAACAGTGCTAACCACTGTGCTACCATACCACCTCCATTAATTCCCTCCAGAGGCCCCCTAAATTGGGTTTGTGGTGCGGTGAGGGTTGGGGGCTGCTTTGCATTGCAGGGTGTAGGGGTCGCCGGCCACCGGACATCGCGATCGGGCAGTGCAGGTGGATGTGCAGGATGAGGGGGCGGTGACGGAGGGTGTAGGGTGAGGGGGCAGTGAGGGAGGAGGGTGTAGGACGAGGGGGCAGTGAGGGAGGAGGGTGTAGGGCGAGGGGGCAGTGAGGGAGGAGGGTGTAGGGCGAGGGGGCAGTGAGGGTGAGGGGGCAGTGAGGGAGGGTGTAGGGCGATCGGGCAGTGCAGGTGGATGTGCAGGATGAGGGGGCGGTGACGGAGGGTGTAGGGTGAGGGGGCAGTGAGGGGGAGAGGGCAGTGAGGGGGAGGGTGTAGGGCGAGGGGGCAGTGAGGGGGAGGGTGTAGGGCGAGGGGGCGGTGAGGGGGAGGGTGTAGGGCGAGGGGGCGGTGAGGGGGAGGGTGTAGGACGAGGGGGAAGTGAGGGAGGGTGTAGGGCGAGGGGGCAGTGAGGAGGGGGTAGGGCGAGGGGGCAGTGAGGGCGAGGGGGCAGTGAGGGAGGGTGTAGGGCGAGGGGGCAGTGAGGGGGAGGGGGCAGTGAGGAAGGAGGGTGTAGGGTGAGGGGGCAGTGAGGGGGAGGGTGTAGGGCGAGGGGGGCAGTGAGGGAGGGTGTAGGGCGAGGGGGCAGTGAGGGTGAGGGGGCAGTGAGGGAGGGTGTAGGGCGATCGGGCAGTGCAGGTGGATGTGCAGGATGAGGGGGGCGGTGACGGAGGGTGTAGGGTGAGGGGGCAGTGAGGGGAGAGGGCAGTGAGGGGGAGGGTGTAGGGCGAGGGGGCGGTGAGAGGGAGGGTGTAGGGCGAGGGGGGCGGTGAGGGGGAGGGTGTAGGACGAGGGGGAAGTGAGGGAGGGTGTAGGGCGAGGGGGCAGTGAGGAGGGGGTAGGGCGAGGGGGCAGTGAGGGCGAGGGGGCAGTGAGGGAGGGTGTAGGGCGAGGGGGCAGTGAGGGGGAGGGGGCAGTGAGGAAGGAGGGTGTAGGGTGAGGGGGCAGTGAGGGGGAGGGTGTAGGGCGAGGGGGCAGTGAGGGAGGGTGTAGGGCGAGGGGGCAGTGAGGGTGAGGGGGCAGTGAGGGAGGGTGTAGGGCGATCGGGCAGTGCAGGTGGATGTGCAGGATGAGGGGGCGGGTGACGGAGGGTGTAGGGTGAGGGGGCAGTGAGGGGGAGAGGGCAGTGAGGGGGAGGGTGTAGGGCGAGGGGGCGGTGAGGGGGAGGGTGTAGGGCGAGGGGGCGGTGAGGGGGAGGGTGTAGGACGAGGGGGAAGTGAGGGAGGGTGTAGGGCGAGGGGGCAGTGAGGAGGGGGTAGGGCGAGGGGGCAGTGAGGGCGAGGGGGCAGTGAGGGAGGGTGTAGGGCGAGGGGGCAGTGAGGGGGAGGGGGCAGTGAGGGAGGAGGGTGTAGGACGAGGGGGCAGTGAGGGGGAGGGGGCAGTGAGGGGGAGGGTGTAGGGTGAGGGGACAGTGAGGGGGAGGGGGCAGTGAGGGAGGGTGTAGGGGGAGGGGGCAGTGAGGGAGGGTGTAGGGTGAGGGGGCAGTGAGGGAGAGTGTAGGGTGAGGGGGCAGTGAGGGCGAGGGGGCAGTGAGGGGGAGGGGGCAGTGAGGGAGGAAGGTGTAGGACGAGGGGGTGGTGAGGGGGAGGGTGTAGGGTGAGGGGGCAGTGAGGGGGAGGGGGCAGTGAGGGAGGAGGGTGTAGGGCGAGGGGGGCAGTGAGGGGGAGGGGGCAGTGAGGGAGGGTTTAGGGCGAGGGGGCAGTGAGGGAGGAGGGTGTAGGGCGAGGGGGCAGTGAGGGAGGAGGGTGTAGGGCGAGGGGGCAGTGAGGGAGGAGGGTGTAGGGCGAGGGGGGCAGTGAGGGAGGAGGGTGTACGGCGAGGGGGCAGTGAGGGAGGGTGTAGGGCGAGGGGGCAGTGAGGGAGGGTGTAGGGCGAGGGGGCAGTGCGGGGAGGGGGCAGTGAGGGAGGGTGTCGGGCGAGGGGGATGTGAGGGAGGAGGGTGTAGGGCGAGGGGGCAGTGAGGGGGAGGGGGCAGTGAGGGAGGGTGTAGGGCGAGGGGGCAGTGCGGGGAGGGGGCAGTGAGGGAGGGTGTCGGGCGAGGGGGATGTGAGGGAGGGTGTGGGGCGAGGGGGTCAGTGAGGGAGGGTGTAGGATGAGGGGGCAGTGAGGGAGGAGGGTGTAGGGGAGGGGCAGTGAGGGAGGGTGTAGGGTGAGGGGGGCAGTGAGGGAGGGTGGAGGGCGAGGGGGCAGTGAGGGAGGGTGTAGGGCGAGGGGCAGTGAGGAGGGTGTAGGGCGAGGGGGCAGTGAGGGAGGGTGTAGGGCGAGGGGGCAGTGAGGGGGAGGGTGTAGGGCGAGGGCGCAGTGAGGGAGGTTGTAGGGCGAGGGGGCAGTGAGGGAGGGTGTAGGGCGAGGGGGCAGTGAGGGAGGGTGTAGGGCGAGGGGGCAGTGAGGGGGAGGGGGCAGTGAGGGAGGAGGGTGTAGGACGAGGGGGCAGTGAGGGTGAGGGGGCAGTGAGGGAGGGTGTAGGGCGATGCGGCAGTGAGTGAGGGTGTAGGGTGAGGGGGCAGTGAGGGGGAGGGGGCAGTGAGGGGGAGGGTGTAGGGCGAGGGGGCAGTGAGGGAGGGTGTGGGGCGAGGGGGCAGTGAGGGAGGAGGGTGTAGGATGAGGGGGCAGTGAGGGAGGAGGGTGTAGGGCGAGGGGGCAGTGAGGGGGAGGGGTAGTGAGGGAGGGTGTAGGGCGAGGGGGCAGTGAGGTGTGTCGGACGAAGGACAGGGAGAGGAAAAGATGGATCTAAGGTGCGGTGAAGGGGGCTCCCAGCTGGCCTGGGTTGGCTATAGAATGGACAGAACCAAGATGCTTTTTCTGGGTAACGCCAATCCTTTAGAGAAAGGTTTGCATTGCAGTCTGTATTCGGTTGCTACCTTGAATTTATTATTGTTGCCCACAGAGAACATGAGCCGGCAGAGCTTTGAGCCCAGTGTCAAACGAGGATGGTCATATATCGGCCGCAAAATGGTAAGTCCCTGAAAGGAGTAAAGGGATTTCTTGACCCTGCGTCACTGATCCCGAGTGTCGAGTTGACTGGGTCATACGCACCAGGCTCGAATTGTAAAGTGGGTGACTGGCCGTTGACCTGAGAAAGGGGCTTGATGGGCGATAGAGGTGGCCAGTCAGAGAGACCTGTCGGGAAGCCATTCCAGAGCTGAGGGCCAGCAGCTAAAGGCGCGATCGCCATCAGTGTAGTGATTCAAATCAAGGAGGCTCAGGAGGCCGGAATCACTGGAGCGTGTAGAGATCTCGGAGGGTCATGGGGATGAGAAATTGGGAAGGAGCGAGGGCCTGGAGAATCCAGTAATGATAAACTCATTCCGTAAAATTGAAAAGTGTATCTGGAAAATAGCCAATTACATTCCTCTTACATCTGTTTGGATATGGGAGTAGTGTGGGAAAATGGTATCGAGCTAGATGATCTGTCTGAATGGTGGGGAAGGCTTGAATGGCCGAATGGCCACTCTTGCTCCTATCTCCCACTCCGCAGTTGGATTTTGTAGAATTGCACATTTGGCTAAAACACGCCTCAGTTTAACGTTGACGCCCAGCTTCCAGTAATGTGCTGGAAGTACCTGGAAATACGGACTGTGTACGTTCCTCAGCTGCATGAAAATACTTTTCACTGTACTTTGGTACATGTGACAATAAATCAAATCAAATCAAAGCAACACAAGAAGTAACAGTGTACAGTGTGGCGTTTTTAGGACGAGGTACTTGGCTGTGCTCCAGGATGTGAGCTCTGCTGACACAGCATTCCCATTGTTTTCCTCAACATCCTGTCGTGTACAGCTGCTAATTCTCCCCTTTAAACTTCACTCTGCACATTCTCTCTCGCATTCTCCCTTCCGCCTCATCATCCTACTTCATTTCTAATAACAGTTACAGCGAATGGAAGGTTAAACAGTCTGATTCAGGGCCAGTCCTGAACCCAAGGCATGATTTATTTTTTTACATCCCACTCTTCTGTGTTAATCTCTTCTGTCCCATTCATTGCTTTATCTTCTCTGCTGCGTCAACGGTCACAGAGCAGCTACAGGCCCTCGCCAGCAGATGGCGACACAGAACAAATTGCTGAAGTCTTTTTTCCCAACTCGGTAACTGTTGTGCATCTTCAATCATCATCCAGTGATAGTACGAAGTAGGAACGTCTCCAGTTCAGTCCACAGCTTGTGCTGGGTTATGTTAAATATTTTGGTGAAATCACCTCTCATTCTGCGTAACTCCAACAGGAGGAGTATGAGGGAGAAGGGCAGTAAATTGCAGAGGGGGGTAGGAAGTGGGGGAGGGTTTAGGGGGAGGGGCAGGAAGTGGGGGAGGTTTTGGGGTAAGGAGCAAAATTAGGAAATTAGGAACCATAAATTTAAGATAGTCACAGAAACAATCCACGAGAAAGTTTACGAGGAACTGTTTTGCCAGTGACAGGGTGGTCAGTGACAGGGTGGCCAGTGACAGGGTGGTCAGTGACAGGGTGGTCAGTGACAGGGTGGTCAGTGATAGGGTGGTCAGTGATAGGGTGGTCAGTGATAGGATGGTCAGTGATAGGGTGGTCAGTGATAGGATGGTCAGTGACAGGATGGTCAGTGATAGGGTGGTCAGTGATAGGGTGGTCAGTGATAGGATGGTCAGTGATAGGGTGGTCAGTGACAGGGTGGTCAGTGATAGGGTGGTCAGTGATAGGATGGTCAGTGATAGGGTGGTCAGTGACAGGGTGGTCGGTGACAGGGTGGTCGGTGACAGGGTGGTCGGTGATAGGGTGGTCAGTGATAGGATGGTCAGTGATAGGGTGGTCAGTGATAGGGTGGTCAGTGATAGGGTGGTCAGTGATAGGGTGGTCAGTGATAGGATGGTCAGAGACAGGATGGTCAGTGATAGGATGGTCAGTGACAGGGTGGTCAGTGATAGGGTGGTCAGTGACAGGGTGGTCAGTGACAGGATGGTCAGTGACAGGGTGGTCAGTGATAGGGTGGTCAGTGACAGGGTGGTCAGTGATAGGGTGGTCAGTGACAGGGTGGTCAGTGACAGGATGGTCGGTGATAGGATGGTCGGTGATAGGATGGTCGGTGATAGGATGGTCGGTGACAGGGTGGTCGGTGACAGGGTGGTCGGTGATAGGATGGTCAGTGACAGGGTGGTCAGTGACAGGGTGGTCAGTGACAGGGTGGTCAGTGACAGGGTGGTCAGTGACAGGATGGTCAGTGACAGGGTGGTCAGTGACAGGGTGGTCAGTGATAGGGTGGTCGGTGACAGGATGGTCAGTGATAGGATGGTCAGTGACAGGGTGGTCAGTGATAGGGTGGTCAGTGACAGGATGGTCAGTGACAGGGTGGTCAGTGACAGGGTGGTCAGTGACAGGATGGTCAGTGACAGGATGGTCAGTGACAGGGTGGTCAGTGACAGGGTGGTCAGTGACAGGGTGGTCAGTGACAGGGTGGTCAGTGACAGGGTGGTCAGTGACAGGGTGGTCAGTGATAGGGTGGTCAGTGACAGGGTGGTCAGTGATAGGGTGGTCAGTGACAGGGTGGTCAGTGATAGGGTGGTCAGTGACAGGGTGGTCAGTGATAGGGTGGTCAGTGATAGGGTGGTCAGTGACAGGGTGGTCAGTGATAGGATGGTCAGAGACAGGATGGTCAGTGACAGGGATGGTCAGTGACAGGGTGGTCAGTGACAGGGTGGTCAGTGACAGGATGGTCAGTGACAGGGTGGTGAGTGATAGGATGGTCAGTGACAGGGTGGTCAGTGACAGGGTGGTGAGTGACAGGATGGTCAGTGACAGGGTGGTCAGTGATAGGGTGGTCAGTGACAGGGTGGTCAGTGATAGGATGGTCAGTGACAGGGTGGTCAGTGACAGGGTGGTGAGTGATAGGATGGTCAGTGACAGGGTGGTCAGTGACAGGGTGGTGAGTGATAGGATGGTCAGTGACAGGGTGGTCAGTGACAGGGTGGTGAGTGATAGGGTGGTCAGTGATAGGGTGGTCAGTGATAGGGTGGTCAGTGACAGGGTGGTGAGTGATAGGATGGTCAGTGACAGGGTGGTCAGTGATAGGGTGGTCAGTGATAGGGTGGTCAGTGATAGGGTGGTCAGAGACAGGATGGTCAGTGACAGGGTGGTGAGTGATAGGGTGGTCAGTGATAGGGTGGTCAGTGACAGGGTGGTCAGTGACAGGGTGGTGAGTGATAGGATGGTCAGTGACAGGGTGGTCAGTGACAGGATGGTCAGTGATAGGGTGGTCAGTGACAGGATGGTCAGTGATAGGGTGGTCAGTGACAGGGTGCTGAGTGATAGGGTGGTCAGTGATAGGGTGGTCAGTGACAGGATGGTCAGTGATAGGATGGTCAGTGATAGGGTGGTCAGTGATAGGATGGTCAGTGACAGGGTGCTGAGTGATAGGATGGTCAGTGACAGGGTGGTCAGTGACAGGATGGTCAGTGATAGGATGGTCAGTGATAGGGTGGTCAGTGATAGGATGGTCAGTGACAGGATGGTCAGTGACAGGATGGTCAGTGACAGGGTGGTCAGTGATAGGGTGGTCAGTGACAGGGTGGTCAGTGACAGGATGGTCAGTGATAGGGTGGTCAGTGACAGGGTGGTCAGTGACAGGATGGTCAGTGACAGGATGGTCAGTGACAGGGTGGTCAGTGACAGGGTGGTCAGTGACAGGGTGGTCAGTGATAGGGTGGTCAGTGATAGGGTGGTCAGTGATAGGATGGTCAGTGACAGGGTGGTCAGTGACAGGGTGGTCAGTGATAGGGTGGTCAGTGATAGGGTGGTCAGTGACAGGGTGGTCAGTGACAGGGTGGTCAGTGACAGGGTGGTCAGTGATAGGGTGGTCAGTGACAGGGTGGTCAGTGATAGGATGGTCAGTGACAGGGTGGTCAGTGACAGGGTGGTCAGTGATAGGATGGTCAGTGACAGGGTGGTCAGTGACAGGGTGGTCAGTGATAGGATGGTCAGTGATAGGGTGGTCAGTGACAGGATGGTCAGTGACAGGGTGGTCAGTGACAGGGTGGTCAGTGATAGGGTGGTCAGTGATAGGGTGGTCAGTGATAGGATGGTCAGTGACAGGGTGCTGAGTGATAGGGTGGTCAGTGACGGGGTGCTGAGTGATAGGATGGTCAGTGATAGGGTGGTCAGTGACAGGGTGGTCGGTGATAGGGTGGTCAGTGACAGGGTGGTCAGTGACAGGGTGGTCACTGACAGGGTGGTCAGTGACAGGGTGGTCAGTGATAGGGTGGTCAGTGATAGGATGGTCAGTGACAGGGTGGTCAGTGACAGGATGGTCAGTGATAGGGTGGTCAGTGACAGGATGGTCAGTGACAGGGTGGTCAGTGACAGGATGGTCAGTGATAGGGTGGTCAGTGATAGGGTGGTCAGTGATAGGGTGGTCAGTGACAGGGTGGTCAGTGACAGGATGGTCAGTGACAGGGTGGTCAGTGACAGGATGGTCAGTGATAGGGTGGTCAGTGATAGGGTGGTCAGTGATAGGGTGGTCAGTGACAGGGTGGTCAGTGATAGGGTGGTCAGTGACAGGATGGTCAGTGACAGGGTGGTCAGTGACAGGATGGTCAGTGATAGGGTGGTCAGTGATAGGGTGGTCAGTGATAGGGTGGTCAGTGATAGGGTGGTCAGTGACAGGGTGGTCAGTGATGGGGTGCTGAGTGATAGGGTGGTCAGTGATAGGGTGGTCAGTGACAGGGTGGTCAGTGATAGGGTGGTCAGTGACAGGGTGGTCAGTGATAGGGTGGTCAGTGATAGGGAGTTTCAGTGATAGGGTGGTCAGTGACAGGATGGTCAGCCATGATGTGGATTCTTCAGTCACCTGAGGGAGGAGCAGTGCTCCGAAAGCTCGTGTTTGAAACAAACCTGTTGGACTTTAACCTGGTGTTGTAAGACTTCTTACTGTGCTCACCCCAGTCCAACGCCGGCATCTCCACATCAGTGATAGGGTGGTCAGTGACAGGGTGGTCAGTGACAGGGTGGTCAGTGATAGGGTGGTCAGTGATAGGGTGGTCAGTGATAGGGTGGTCAGTGATAGGGTGGTCAGTGATAGGATGGTCAGTGACAGGGTGGTCAGTGATAGGATGGTCAGAGATAGGGTGGTCAGTGATAGGGTGGTCAGTGACAGGGTGGTCAGTGACAGGATGGTCAGTGATAGGGTGGTCAGTGATAGGATGGTCAGTGATAGGGTGGTCAGTGATAGGGTGGTCGGTGATAGGATGGTCGGTGATTGACAGGGTGGTCAGTGACAGGGTGGTCAGAGACCCTATTTATCAATGGACTGTCCCGTATTGTGAGGCCCTATTTCAGGTGTTCTGACATCCTCTTTAAAAAGTAGCAAATTGTCCCGTACTTTCTGCCTCCTGACATCCACTGCCTTTGATAAACCCGGGTTTTTACCTTCCCTCCTGTTGAACCTGTCTGTTCAGGAATGGAAACAGTTTGAAAAATAATCAGCCTCAGAGTGTGTACGATGAAGACCCAGTTGCCTTGGAATGTACTGCATTCTACAGCAAACAGCTGAACAAACAGAGCCTCAAACAAATCTCAGGAAACATCAAGTACTGTCTAAAAGAAACAGAATAGTTTGCAGGGCGGTACTGACACTACCAGAGATTAGTAATATAGCTGTATTTCATAGGTATCAATGTTATAATAATGCAATACCTTATTATAACAGGGGTTCTGCGAACTTGACCCTGAGTGTCTTTAAGACAGAGATAGATAGATTCATGATTAATAAGGGGACCAGGGGTTATGGGGAGCAGGCAGGAAAATGAGGATGAGAAAAATATCAGCCATGATTGAATGGAGCAGACTCGATGGGCCGAGTGGCCTAATTCTGCTCCTATATCTTCTGGTCTTATGATTTGAACGTTATACGGGACAGTTCTGATCGATTATTGTGGAACTTGCTTGAGCACGGGTCATTTTATCAGGTGTCCTGGCATCAGCGAAGAGCCATCTGGTCACCCGACCCCGAGAGTGATGAGAATATGGAGCTTGCTACCACAAGGAGTATAGTTAAGGCGCAAAGCATGGAGGTATTAATGGGGAAGCTAGCTAAGTACTTGAGAGTGAAAGAAATAGTACCGGCCATTGGGCTGAATGGCCTTTATCGACGTAAGTAAGACTTGGACCCTCCTAACTCTGAATGCTGCTCACTGAACCATGGGCAGCACGGTAGCATTGTGGATAGCACAATTGCTTCACAGCTCCAGGGTCCCAGGTTCGATTCCCGGCTTGGGTCACTGTCTGTGAGGAGTCTGCACATCCTCCCCGTGTGTGCGTGGGTTTCCTCCGGGTGCTCCGGTTTCCTCCCACAGTCCAAAGATGTGCAGGTTAGGTGGATTGGCCATGCTAAATTGCCCTTAGTGTCCAAAATTGCCCTTAGTGTTGGGTGGGGTTACTGGGTTATGGGGATAGGGTGGAGGTGTTGACCTTGGGTAGGGTGCTCTTTCCAAAAACCGGTGCAGACTCAATGGGCCGAGTGGCCTCCTTCTGCACTGTAAATTCTATGATAATCTATGGCTGGCACAGTGAACGCTGAGCGGGTTATTGATCTCCGTGTGTTTTGCTTTCCAGGACGTTGCTGATTTTGAATGGGTTATGTGGTTCACCAAGTTCCGAAACTACATTCTTTTTGCCTTATTTGGTCACGTTCTATTCGGCAAAGCTGTTTCCATGGCGGTACCTCAGGTGGGTACCCATTCTGTTTGAATAATTTCTATTTGTTTTTTTTGGAAGGTGGGTGATCTGACCATCAATTCACAAGACACGTGGTTGGAAGTGAACAGTGGTTTTAATAGTCTTACAACTGAGCCTGCCTGCGACGAGATGGACTGGCAGCAGCCTCACAACTGCGGATCTTTATACTTCCAGTTAGTGGGAGGAGCCATGGGTGGAGCCATGGGCGGAGCCAAGGGTGGAGCCCAGTACAAACTCCTGATCTCCCCCTATGGGCAGAGCCGCGCAACTGCTCATATACCGAGCTTACAGAGACACAACACACACAATATAACACAGTGTGAATTACTAGGATTGTGATTCACCACAGTGGGTAATACTGAGGAGGCAGGATTTCTGGGTCTGTTCTGGAGCTTACCTGGACTTTCTTGTTATTTGTTCACGGGATGTGGGTCGACACTTATTGCCCATCCCTAATTGCCCTCGAGAAGGCGCCAGTGAGCTGCCTTTGTGAAGAGCTGCAGTCCCTGAGGTGCAGCGCCACCCACAGTACTGGAGGACCGAGGCAACCATGGCGACAAGGGAGGTCAGGGCAGCACGGTAGCATTGTAGATAGCACAATCGCTTCACAGCTCCAGGGTCCCAGGTTCGATTCCCGGCTTGGGTCACTGTCTGTGCGGAGTCTGCACATCCTCCCCGTGTGTGCGTGGGTTTCCTCCGGGTGCTCCGGTTTCCTCCCACAGTCCAAAGATGTGCAGGTTAGGTGGATTGTCTATGCTAAATTGCCCTTAGTGTCCACAATTGCCCTTAGTGTTGGGTGGGGTTACTGGGGATAGGGTGGAGGTGTTGACCTTGGGTAGGGTGCTCTTTCCAAGAGCCGGTGCAGACTCGATGGGCCGAATGGCCTCCTTCTGCACTGCAAATTCTATGATAAAAGCAAAAGGAAAAGCATCCATTGTGGCGAGGATTAGTGGGAAGCCAGAGGATTGGGAGGCCTTTAAAAACGAGCAGAGGACAACTGAAAAAGCAATATTGGGGAGGTGGGAGAAGATGTAATATGAGTGTAAGCTAGCTAGTAATATAAAACAAGATAGAAAGAGTTTTTTTTCAATATATAAAAGGTAAGAGAGAGGCAAAAATAGACATTGGACCACTGGAAAATGTCGCTGGAGAAGTAATAAGAAACAAAGAAATGGCAGACAAACTGAATAGTTACTTTGCATCAGTCTTCACGGTGGAAGACACCAGTGGGATTCCAGAGTTCCAGGAGAATCCGGGGGCAGAGGTGAGTGCAGTGGCCATCACTAAGGAGAAGGTGCTGGGGAAACTGAAAGGTCTGAAGGTGGATAAATTACCCAGACAGGGTGGAATACACCCCAGGGTTCTGGAGGAGATAGCTGAGGAGATTGTGGGAGCATTGGTGATGATCTTTCAGGAATATCTGGAGGCAGGGAGGGTCCCAGAGCACTTGAGGAATGGCTAAAGTAACACTAGTTTAAGAACAGAGGGAGGCAGAAGACGGGAAATTATAGGCTGGTTAGCCTGACTTGGTCATTGGTAAGTTGAATATTAAAGATGAGATTGCGGAATACTCGGAAGTGCATGATAAAATAGGACTGAGTCAGCACGGCTTTGTCAAGGGGAGGTCACGTCTGACAAATCTGTTCTTTGTGGAGGTAACAAGAAAGTTAGGCAAAGGAATGGACGTGATTTATTTAGATTTCCAGAAGGCCATTGACTTGGTGTTATACAGGAGGCTACTATATAAGTTAAGAGCCCATGGTGTTAAAAGCCTATGGTGTTAAGGGTAAGATCCTGGCATGGATAGAGGATTGGCTAACTGGCAGAGGGCAGAGAGTGAGGATAAAGGGGTCTTTTTCAGGATGGCAGCCGGTGACTAGTGGTGTGACTCAGGGCTCTGTGCTGGGACCACAACTTTTCACAATATACATTAATGATCTGGAAGGAGGAACTGAAGGCACTGTTGCAAAATTTTCATTTGATGAAAAGATCCGTAGAGGGACAGGTAGTATTGAAAATGAAATGAAAAAATGAAAATCGCTAATTGTCAGAAGTAGGTTTCAACTGAAGTTACTGTGAAAAGCCCTTAGTCACCACATTCCGGCGCCTGTTCGGGGAGGCTAGTACGGGAATTGACCCATGCTGCTGGCCTGCTGTCAAAGTCAGCGATTTAGCCCTGTGCTAAACAGCCCCTTATTGAGGAAGGAAGGGGGTTGCAGAAGGATTTGGACAAGCTAGGAGAGTGGGCAATGAAGTGGCAGATGAAATACAATGTGGAAAAGTGTGAGGTTGTACACTTTTTGGTAGGAGGTATAGAGACATAGACTATTTTGTAAATGGGAAAAGGCTTCGGAAATCTGAAGCGCAAAGGGATTGGGGAGCCCTTGTTCACGATTCTCTTAAGGCTAATGTGCAGGTTCAGTTGGCAGTAGGGAAGGCAAATGCAATGTTAGCATTTATGTCGAGAGGGCTAGAATACAAGAGCAGGGATGTATTTCTGAGGCTGTGTAAGGCTCTGGTCAGACCCCATCCAAGGAAAGATGAGATGGCCTTGGAAAGGGTCTTGGAAATAACAAGCCAGATACTTCGAGTTTTGCGAAAGGTCATTTATTTTGCCTACGAATCGTGGAGGGGCTGAGATGGCCATTCCAGAATCCCCTGTATTACAGTAGTAAAAAGACATGTTTATTCCATGAAGTAAACAACCTCGAGGACAAAAGCACGTCTTAGATAAGAGACAGAAAATAAGCTGCCGCAGCCATGTTTTAAAAACAGACCGTGGGATATTCTCTGACTCTTGTCTAAACAAAATTGAAAACATACTGTCAGCAAAAAGGCTGCGCAGCTGCACATTGTTTTTTAAAATAAATTTAGAGTAGCCAATTCATTTTTTTTCCAATCATGGGACAATTTTAGTGTGGCCAATCCACCTACCCGGTGTCTTGTTATTCTCTTAGCGTAGCACAAGCTGCTTCCTTGATGTTCACTCTGACAAAGGAAGGTTCAGACGTGGAGATAACTTCAACACGTTTATTAAACTATTTACAATTCTCCTACTCGGGTTCGCCACTACTGTTAATCCTTCTATAGCTACTCAGACTGACGTACCAGTCTGCTACAATCCACGTGGTGGGTGTGATGTTGAATCAACCCTGTGTCTGTACTCACTGACTGTCCCCACTGGAAAGAGGAAGATCATGTGTGCTGTGTCCTTTATATATGGGTTGGTGTAATGCCCCCCTGTGGTGGTGTCTCCTCTGTGTGTATCGTGAATGCCCGTTGGTCGTGTCCTATCTAACTGATCTATTGGTTGAGTGTGTGTGTGTGATGTCTCTGGTGCTCCCTCTAGTGTCTAGCTAATCTACATGTATTTACATTAACCCCTTGTGTATTTACAGTGATGCATATCACCACACCCGGCATCTTTGGGTTGTGGCGGCGAAACCCACGCAAACACGGGGAGAATGTGCAAACTCCACACGGACAGTGACCCAGAGCCGGGAGCGAACCTGGGACCTCGGCGCCGTGAGGCAGCAGTGCTAACCACTGCTCCACCATACTGCCCAGATGCACATTGTTTACATTATGCGACCTGCCAAAAAGTTTATACAGAATAAAGTAAATATGGCTAAATATCCATCATGCTTTTCCAGGTGCATATTCTTATAAAATATAGCGAAGCAGCTAGATAAAAATTAATACCCTTAAGCGGGCAACTTATCTGCACTCAGACTGCGAGGTTAAAATGCATATTTCTAAAGCAGGCTGACTGTGAAGTCAGGTCCTTCTTTTCAGTCGCAGTTTTCGGAATGCCCCCTACCAACCCATCTCCAGCAAATTCCTCCGGAAACGCTGCAAATGCACATTTTTCTATCCAGGCTGTCAGCGTGTCCACGTGGACTGGATCGATTCAAACGGTTTCTGACTTGCAGAATGGAATATGCGGCAGACTAAAATTATGTTTGTAAGTGGGCAGCATATTTCTTCTCCGTTCTGTGGGATAATTGCAGGGTCCGCTTCATGTTCTTCCAAATTGAATTGAAAGAATCTCAACTTGGCGACCGCTGCAGGGCCAGTGAAGTTCAGCAGAGTGTCGGCTTGTAGCTTTCCGGTTTGTGCAGGCGGCGCTGTGCCATAGCGGATGATCCAGTCCTGTTGCAATCTGTTCCAATTGTCCGCCACGCTCTCATCGAATACAACAAAATCCCTGTTCCACGCTGACCAGCGTGATACCATGTAGCTCTGCTCTGGTCCATTAAATCAATGACTGCACGAGGGACCTTCAACAAACGGGAGATTTATTAACTAGACGTACAGACTCTTATTAACACACCTACACCCAGGTTCGACTCCCGCTTGGGTCACTGTCTGTGTGGAGTCTGCACTTTCTTCCTGTGTCTGCGTGGATTTCCTCTGGGTGCTCCAATTTCCTCCCACAAGTGTCATGTGAGAGTACCTTTAAGAAATGGGTGTTTATCAAATAGCTGCAGTGGATGTACCTTTAAGAAATGGGTGTTGATCAAATAGCTGGAGTGGGGGTACCTTTAAGAAATGGGTGTTTATCAAACAGCTGCAGAGATGTCCGAGTGTGCGTGGAGCTGGGCTGTCTGTCTGTTTTACCTTCGCTTTGAGCTCGCAGCTGCAGGGTGTGTTTAGTTTAGTTTTGCAGATTGGGAGCTGCATCCAGCAAAACCAGGTGTAATTCCTATTTCTTTCTGCCTGAAAGAAATGTCTTCAAATCACTTGCTAATTTAAAGTGATAACTGCTCTCAGTAGAGAATTTAAACCTGATGTCGGTGTTGAAGAGTGTATTTGTTTGATGGATGATACAAGGAAAGATTAAGGGTGACTTATAGAGTACTGTATTCTTTGGGGACAGTATTTGAGTTGATAGTTGGTGTGTTTAAAAATGTAAACTGGATTCATAGAATAAACATTGTTTTTGTTTAAAAATGCCCTTAGTTCTCTATTGCATCGCACCTGTAGAGTGGGCCCTTGTGCTCCCCATAACCAAACTCTATTCAAAGTTATGGGTCAGGTGAACTCCATGATATACTTTGGGGTTCTCGAAACCCTGGCCCGTACTAAACTGGGGGCTCGTGAGGGGTAAAAGTATCTATTGGGTGGCTTTGTGAACTTAAAGACAGTGAGGGGTGAGCATATTTGTGGTTGCTTTTCAGGTGGGGTATATCAGTTTAAGTAGGGAGTGTATTGTGGACAATGGCTCTTTCAGAAGCTCGGATGTTTTTGGGGATGGATAAGGTCACACGCAGTACCTTACGAACAGAAACTAAAAAAAGGCTTTTACATTTGCCGAAAACATTGCAGTTAACGTTATCTGACAGCATGCGAAATGAAGAGGTACTTACGGCGCTACTGAGCATTTAAAATTGCATGAGGTACAGTCTGACTCATTAGCACTGGCAAAAATTCAGTTACATATTAAACAACTGGATCATGAGAAAGGATTAAAGCAGCTTGAATATGCAATGAGGGACAAAGAAAAGGAGAGAGAAGAAAGAAACAAAGAAAGAATAACCCTAACAGAACAAAATGAAAGAGAAAGGGAGGTACAGATCAAGGAAAGAGAAAAAGAGAGAGAGTTTGAACTTCAGAAAATGGCCATGAAACATGGCAATCAGTTAAAATTGGCGGATGTAAATGGAAACGTAAAGTTGGAGGATAGTGATGAGGATAAAGAGAAAGAGTGTCATAGTCAAAGGCTTGGTGGGGGATCTATTTAAATATGTCCAAGCATTGCCACGGTTTGATGAGAAGGAGGTAGAAGCTTTTTTCATTTCATTTGAGAAGGTGGCTAAACAAATGAAATGGCCACCGGATATGTGGGTATTGCTGATTCAAACAAAGCTGGTAGGTAGGGCTAGTGAAGTGTTTGCATCATTATCAGAGGAGGTATCTGGGACATATGAGGAGGTGAAAAAAATCCATCATAGGTGCATATGAACTAGTGCCTGAAGCCTACAGACAAAGGTTTAGAAATTTAAGGAAAGAGCCTGGTCAAGCATACCTGGAGTTCGAAAGGATCAAACAGAATAATTTTGATAGGTGGATAAGGCCTTTGAAAATAGACCAAACGTATGAAGCTCTCAGAGAAATTATACTTTTGGAGGAGATTAAAATTTCAATTTGTGATGTAGTGAGAACTCATGTGGAAGAGCACAGGGTTAAAACTGCGAGGTTAGCAGCAGAAATGGCAGATGATTTGGTCCTCAGCGCCGTGAGGCAGCAGTGCTAAGCACTCCGCCACCATGCTGCCTAGACATGGGGCTTTTCACAGTAACCTCATTGCAGTGTTCATGTAAGCCTATTTATGACAATAAAGATTATTATTATTCCTCTGTCTGAGGTCCTGGGCATTCCTGCCAAGGTCCACACCCTGAGGCGCCCCACGTGACCGCGTCGTCACCTGATGACCTGGTCGGCATCCAGTATCCACAGCATTTTATTTTATTAACTCGGAGTGACCTTCCTGCCTCCTGCTCCCATTCTCAGAGTGATGCATGAGGGGTCACCCAGCGCGCCCCCCTCCCGTAAGATCATGGTGCCTCTCCTCTTGCTCACCTGCACCACTTATTGCTGCCAGCGCTACATCCATCAATCTGGATCCTTCTGTGCTCCATGAGCCATTGAAGGTGGCAGGGCATTTTGAGAGAGCAGTTAACAAAGCATACGGCATCTAGGCTTCATCAATAGGGGCATGGAGTGCAAGGACAAGGAGGTTATGCCAGCTTGTACAAGACACTAGTTGAACCTCAGCTGGGGAATTGTGTCCAATTTCGGGTGGCGTGCTTTAAAAAAATGTGATGGCATCGGAAAGAGTAGAGGGTCTTGTGGCGGAATGGGCAGGTCCCCAACCAGGACGTTGGTTTAATCAAGGCATTCAAAAGGCAATTAGACTGTTATCTGAAAAAGAAGGGTTCACAGAGGGAAGGCGGGGGATTGGTACCTGGTGGACTGTTCGTTTGGAGAGCCAAATGGGCTGAACCACTTCCTCTGCACTGTGACCGTTCTGGATTTCCACTGCGGCTTTTTTTCCCCTCCGCCTTTCCTTCAAGAGGCACCCCTGCTTTTATAAACAAGCGGGTTGCTTGTATCATGTGACTGGCAAACCACGTTGTGGCGGCACCTGCTGTGTCCAGACCGCACTGGCAGGATGGAGAAGCAGAGACCAGGGCACGCCCCCAAATCATGCAACAGAGGTGGCCATTTTGTGTCACGTTGACCTTGATCTGAATGGCTGCAAATTTCCCACAAATTGGGGCAACTTAATTTTGACGTTGCCTCCAGTCTCCCAAAGCCATGAATCCAAGGTCAAGAATTTCAAGAATTTTGTTTACCATTTTCCCACTGCATTATTGTAGAGAAAGATCTGAGATTTAAAAGCTTTTATAAACGGTGTATTCTCCCAGATGTTGTGTCGTCAGAGGGTAATTTGATAGGTTAAATGAAAGTTGTTAGACGATGACAAGGTTGCCAATGGTTGGGGGGGGGGGGAAGCACCGGAGTGGGAATTATAAAAGGAAAGGATAGAAAAATTTGAGTCACTTCGTAGAACGATAGAGCACAGAAGGAGGCCATTGAGCCTAGGGTACCTTTGCCCAGATTACGACCCAGTTAATGCAGCCCCCTGTGAGGTGTGAATCCTCCCTCTCCAGTCCCATGTAGGATTGAGCTTTGCACTCAGTGTTGATTCTTCACGTTCTGTGGGCACAGTGTCTGAACCTCGCACACAGGGATCTTGACCCAAGAGTCTCCGGAGTCCATAATATGTTCATTCCTTACGTGTGGTTGTAATTCAATGGATAATGCGTGTTTTTGAAAGAATTTTGTGAATATTTACTATATTACCGATGTCCTCTCTTTCACAGCACAGATCCTTATATTTTATGACTTACGGGATACTTGCAGTCCTGGCTACAATGGGCACCTCGTACCTCGTCTTAATCCTGGCCCACTGCATTCTACTCTACAGCGTTGCCCTGGCTAAAAAGAAGTGGCTGTGTTTTGTGGCCGGACTCTGCAACTTAGCAACATTCAAAATAGAGCCTGTGAGCTCTTGGCAGGTAAGGACATGAGAAACAGGAGCAGGAATAGACCAGGGGAGGCAGTGGCATAGCTGTGTTGTCACTCGACAAGTAACGCAGCGACCCAGGGTAGTGCACTGGGGACCTGGGTTCAAATCCCACCGTGGATCCTGCCGATTGTCGTAAAAACCCATCACTAAATCCTTTAGGGAAGGAAATCTGCCGTCCTTACCCCATCTGGCCTACATGTGACTCTAGACCAGTGTTCTTCATGCGCAGTGCGGCCGCTATTTTTTTAAACGGTTGCAGATTTCTGTTTTACAAGTTCTGTCGTGGTTTTTATTCATTTATTGGTGAACCGGATGGATTTTTACAGCAATCTAGGTAGTTTCACAATCAGTGTTGTATTCCTGATTTTGTAATTGAATTTAAATTACCCCAGCTACTTCTGCGGGATTCGAACTCCCATCCGGGGAGCATTAGTCCTGGGATTTGGATTACTTCTCCAACAGCATTGCTGTTATGCCAATTGTCCTCCTTATAATGTCTGATGATGCAGTGTCCCACAAAAATGAAGAGAAATTCCTTCACGCAGAGAGTGGTGAGCCTGTGGAATCTGTTGCCGCAGGGATTAGTTTGTTTGCCCTCCGGCGTTCCTCAGATTGCACAAACGCCAGTTCCCGATTGTTTCTGCGATGGTGAGAATTAGTGCAGCGGGATTATTAAGACGAAGCTCTTCTGATTTATGTGGTCAGACCAGCTGCCTCGCTGCCTATCTTCCAACAAGCTCACCTGCCGCAATCGGAATAGGCGGAATAGGTTTCTTCCTGACTGAATGATCCCAAAACAAAAGGAGCAGTGGGAATAGAGTCCATTTTGACTCTGGTTATGATGAGGGCTGCCACAGGCCAATGGGCTGGGTCTGGCTAGAGCTGCCAACTGAACATATGAACAAGGAGCAGGAGGAGGCCATTCAGCCCCTCGAACCTCCTCCGCCATCGAATAAGATTACGGCTGATCTGATAACCTGAGATCTGCAACCCGCTAATACATCATTCTTTTGCGAACCAAGAATCTATCCATAAGACCACAAGACATGGGAGTAGAAGGGAGGCCATTCAGCCCATCGAGTCTGCTCCGCCATTCAATGAATCTTGACTGATCTGATGATAATCCTCAAATCCACTTTCCCGCCTTTTCCCCATAACTCTTGATTCCCTCACTGATTAAAAATCTGTCTATCTCAGCCTTGAACGCACGTAATGACCCAGCCTCTACAGCTCTCTGCGGTAAAGAATTCCACAGATTCACTCCCCTCTGAGACAAGAAATTCCTCCTCATCTCTGTCTGAAATGGGCGACCCCTCACTCTGAGATTGTGCCCTCTGGCCCTAGACTCTCCCACAAGGGGAAACATCCTTCTCAGCATCCACCCTGTCAAACCCCCTGAGAATCCGATATGTCTCAATAAGGTCGCCTCTCATTCTTCTAAACTCCCAATGAGCACAGGCCCAACCTACTCAACCTCTCCTCATAAGAAAATCCCTCCATACCCGGGGTCAACCTAGTGAACCTTCTCTGGACTGCCTCCAATGTCCGCATATATTTCCTGAGTTAGCCACCTTTGCCTAAAATATATTCCAAATCTCTGCCTCCATCACCTTTTCAGGAAGAGAGTTCCAGAGAGACCCAACTCTCTGGGTGAAGACATTTCAGCTCCTCTCCATGTCAAACGGGCGACCCGTCATTTTTAAACAGTGACCCCCCCCCGAGTTCTAGATTCTCCCACAAGAGGAAACATCCTCTCCACGTCCACCCTGTCAAGAAGATTTGTTCGCCCCTTTCCTGTGGAAGCGGTCCTAACACGTTCAAACATTCAAGGAGCGCATGGGGGAACTGCAACAATTATTTATTCTTGCCTGGCACAAAATTAAAACGAGGAAAGGTGGCCAATCCGTGGCGTACAAGGGTAATTAGATAGTATTTGATCCAAGGAAGATGCAAGGATAAATCCCAGGGTCTGATAATCTACATCCCAGGGTAGTGAAGGAGGTGGCTCTGGAAATAGTGGATGCATTGGTGGTCATCTTCCGGGATTCTATAGACTCTGGGACAGTTCCAGCAGATTGGAGGGTAGCTCACGTCACTCCACTATTTAAAAAGGGAGGTAGAGAGAAAACAGGGAATTCTAGACCAGTAAGCCTGATGACGGTAGAGGGGAACATTCTAGAATCCATTATCAAAGATTTTATAGCAGAGCATTTAGAAAACAGTGGCAGGATCAGTCAGAGTCAGCATAAGACCATAAGACATAGGAGTGGAAGTAAGGCCATTCGGCCCATCGAGTCCACTCCACCATTCAATCATGGTTGATTTCAACTCCATTTACCCGCTCTCTCCCCATAGCCCTTAATTCCTCGAGAAATCAAGAATTTATCAATTTCTGTCTTAAAGACACTCAATGTCCCGGCCTCCACCGCCCTCTGTGGCAATGAATTCCACAGACCTACCACTCTCTGGCTGAAGAAATTTCTCCTCATCTCTGTTCTAAAGTGACTCCCTTTTATTCTAAGGCTGTGCCCCCGCGTCCTAGTCTCCCCTGCTAATGGAAACAACTTCCCTACGTCCATCCTATCCAAGCCATTCATTATCTTGTACGTTTCTATTAGATCTCCCCTCAACCTCCTAAACTCCAATGAATATAATCCCACGATCCTCAGACGTTCATCGTATGTTAGGCCTACCATTCCTGGATCATCCGTGTGAATCTCCGCTGGACCCGCTCCAGTGCCAGTATGTCCTTCCTGAGGTATGGGGCCCAAAATTGCTCACAGTATTCTAAATGGGGCCTAACTAGTGCTTTATAAAGCCTCAGAAGTACATCCCTGCTTTTATATTCCAAGCCTCTTGAGATAAATGACAACATTACATTTGCTTTCTTAATTACGGACTCAACCTGCAAGTTTACCTTTAGAGAATCCTGGACTAGGACTCCCAAGTCCCTTTGCACTTTAGCATTATGAATTTTGTCACCGTTTAGAAAATAGTCCATGCCTCTATTCTTTTTTCCAAAGTGCAAGACCTCGCACTTGCCCACGTTGAATTTCATCAGCCACTTCTTGGACCATTCTCCTAAACTGTCTAAATCTTTCTGCAGCCTCCCCACCTCCTCAATACTACCTGCCCCTCCACCTATCTTTGTATCATCGGCAAACTTGGCCAGAATGCCCCCAGTCCCGTCATCTAGATCGTTAATATATAAAGAGAACAGCTGTGGCCCCAACACTGAACCCTGCGGGACACCACTTGTCACCGGTTGCCATTCCGAAAAAGAACCTTTTATCCCAACTCTCTGCCTTCTGTCTGACAGCCAATCGTCAATCCATGTTAGTACCTTGCCTCGAATACCATGGGCCCTTATTTTACTCAGCAGTCTCCCGTGAGGCACCTTGTCAAAGGCCTTTTGGAAGTCAAGATAGATAACATCCATTGGCTCTCCTTGGTCTAACCTATTTGTTATCTCTTCAAAGAACTCTAACAGGTTTGTCAGGCACGACCTCCCCTTACTAAATCCATGCTGACTTGTCCTAATCCGACCCTGCACTTCCAAGAATTTAGAAATCTCATCCTTAACGATGGATTCTAGAATTTTGCCAACAACCGAGGTTAGGCTAATTGGCCTATAATTTTCCATCTTTTTTCTTGTTCCCTTCTTGAACAGGGGGGTTACAACAGCGATTTTCCAATCCTCTGGGACTTTCCCTGATTCCAGTGACTTTTGAAAGATCATAACTAACGCCTCCACTATTTCTTCAGCTATCTCCTTTAGAACTCTAGGATGTAGCCCATCTGGGCCCGGAGATTTATCAATTTTCAGACCTTTTAATTTCTCTAGCACCTTCTCCTTTGTGATGGCAACCATATTCAACTCTGCCCCCTGACTTTCCTGAATTGTTGGGATATTACTCATGTCTTCTACTGTGAAGACTGACGCAAAGTACTTATTAAGTTCCTCAGCTATTTCCTTGTCTCCCATCACTAGATTACCAGCGTCATTTTGGAGCGGCCCAATGTCTACTTTTGCCTCCCGTTTGTTTTTAATGTATTTAAAGAAACTTTTACTATCATTCCTAATGTTACTGGCTAGCCTACCTTCATATTTGATCCTCTCCTTCCTTATTTCTCTCTTTGTTATCCTCTGTTGTTTTTGTAGCCTTCCCAATCTTCTGACTTCCCACTACTCTTTGCCACATTATAGGCTCTCTCTTTTGCCTTGATGCATTCCCTGACTTCCTTTGTCAGCCATGGCTGCCTAATCCTCCCTCTGATAACCTTTCTTTCTTTGGGATGAACCTCTGCACTGTGTCCTCAATTACTCCCAGAAACTCCTGCCATTGCTGTTCTACTGTCTTTCCCACTAGGCTCTGCTTCCAGTCGATTTTCGTCAGTTCCTCCCTCATGCGCCTGTAATTACCTTTATTTAACTGTAAAACCTTTACATCTGATTCTACCTTCTTTCTTTCAAATTGCAGACTGAATTCTACCATATTATGATCACTGCTTCCTAAGTGTTCCCTTACTTTAAGGTCTTTTATCAATTCTGGCTCATTACATAACACTAAGTCCAGAATAGCCTGTTCCCTCGTGGGCTCCATCACAAGCTGTTCCAAAAAGCCATCCTGTAAACATTCAATGAATTCCCTTTCTTTGGGTCCACTGGCAACATTATTTACCCAGTCCACCTGCATATTGAAGTCCCCCATGATCACTGTGACCTTGCCTTTCTGACATGCCCTTTCTATTTCGTGGTGCATTTTGTGCCCCTGGTCCTGAACCACTGTCAGGAGGCCTGTACATAACTCCCATTATGGTTTTTTTGCCTTTGTGGTTCCTCAACTCTACCCACACAGACTCCACATCGTCTGACCCTATGTCGTTTAGTGCTATTGATTTAATTTCATTTCTAATTAACAAGGCAACCCCGCCCCCTCTACCCACCTCTCTGTCTTTTCGATAGGTTGTAAATCCCTGGATGTTTAACTGCCAGTCCTGAACCCCCTGCAACCATGTTTCTGTGATGCCTACCACATCATACCTGCCAGTCACAATCTGGGCCACAAGCTCATCTACCTTGTTCCGTACACTGCGGGCATTTAAATATAGCACCTTTAATTCCCTATTGACTGTCCCTTTTTGTTTTCTTAGTGTGGTGGACCTTGGTTTACTGAGCCTTTCCATACACTGTGTCATATTTTGTGAGTTGGGGACTATCGTAACCTCTCCTGAGCTCTGTCTTTTCGTGATTTTTTGTAATCCTAAACAGCTACGCTTCCCACTGATTCCTTCACCTCTTGGTTCCCTGACTTTCCCTTCCCCCCCAATCTCTAGTTTAAAGTCCTATTGACCACCCTATTTACTCTTTTCGCCAGAACACTGGTCCCAGCTCGGTTCAGCATGGCGTGCTGAAGGGGAAATCATGCTCAGCAAGCTGGAAACTGGAATTCTTCAAGGATGTAATTAGTAGAGTTGATGAGTGGGACCAAGTGGATGTGGTTTATTTGGACTTTCAGAAGCCTTTCAATAAAGTCCCGCATAAAAGATTAGCGTGTAAAGTGAATCGGATTAGGGGGTAGTGTATTGAGATGGATAGAAAACAGGTTGACAGACAGGAAACAAAGAATAGCAATAAATTGCCAGGCAGTAACTAGTGGGGTACCGCAGGGATCGATGCTGGGACCCCAGCTATTCACAATATATATTAATGATTTAGATGAGGGAACAAAATATAAAATTATCAAATTTGCAGATGGCACCACGTTGGGTGGGAGGGTGAGCTGTGAGGAGGATGCAGAGATCCTGCAGTGTGATTTGGACAAGTTGAGCGGGTGGGAAAATGAATGGCAGATGCAGTATAATTTGGAGAAATGTGAGGTTATCCACTTTGGTCGCAAAAACAAGAAGGCAGACTGATGCACGATCAATAACTCCAGAAGCGAGATTGGAGACAATGGAAGGCTTTATTGCACTAGATGTTCCCCCCCCCAGCAGCGCAGGTACAGAATGCAGCTGCTGGGGAGACACAGACTCTTATACTCCGCCTTACTGGGCGGAACCAGCAGGCAGGCTTCACCAATGAAACAGCAGTCTCAGGTCCCTCCCACGCCAATGGTCTTACAGCATATTCAGAGGTACCGTAATACCTCTAATACCGACTACCACACAGACTATTATCTGAACGGCCCTAAATTAGGAGACGGGAATGTGCAACGAGATCTGGGAGTCCTCGCACACCAGTCACTGAAGGTAAGCATGCAGATGCAGCAGGAGGTAAAGAAGATAATGGTATGCTGGTCTTCATTGTGAGAGGATTCGAGTACAGGAGCAGGGATGTCTTGCTGCAGTTATACACGTCCTTGGTGAGGCCACACCTGGAGTATTGTGTACAGTTTTGGTCTCCTTATCTGAGGAAGGATGTTCCAGCTATGGAGGGAGAGCAGTGAAGGTTCACCAGACTGATTCCTGGGTTGGTAGGTATGACGTCTGAGGAGAGATTGAATTGGTTAGGATTGTATTCGCTGGAGTTCAGAAGAATAAGGCGGGGATCTCATAGAAACCTATAAAATTCTAACAGGACTGGACAAGGCAGATGCAGGAAGGATGTTCCCGATGGTGGGGGGGTGTCCAGAACCAGGGGTCACAGTCTGTGGATACGGGGTAGACCATTTCGGACAGAGATGAGGAGAAATTCCTTCACGCAGAGAGTGGTCGGTCTGTGGAATTTGTTACCACAGGAATTAGTTGAGACCAGAACATTATGGGCTGGATTCTCTGTTTCAGGGACTATGTCTCCACGCTATCGTTAAAACTGTGATCTTTTACGCCAGAAAAACTGATGTCAAAGGCCACACATTCACAGTACTGCAGGGGGCTAGCAGGGAGCTGTCGTGGAGCTCCCAGCTCCAGCTGCAGATACGCCCCCCACCACACTTCCGGGTCAAAGGCCACACATTCACAGTACTGCAGGGGGCTAGCAGGGAGCTGTCGTGGAGCTCCCAGCTCCAGCTGCAGATACGCCCCCCCACCACACTTCCGGGTCAAAGGCCACACATTCACAGTACTGCAGGGGGCTAGCAGGGAGCTGTCGTGGAGCTCACAGCTCCAGCTACAGATAACTCCCCCCCCCCCCCCCCCCCCCCCGCACTTCCGGGTCAGAGGCCGCACATGCACAGGGCTGCGGCCTCCAATGGCCAAACCGTGCTCCATGGCGGACTCAGACCGCGGACCTGGACCGCGGAAATAGTGCCCCCGATCGGCCGCGCACCCGACCCAGACAGCCCGCACAATAAAGGCCCAGTCCCGTATGAGGCCCCCCCTGCACTCCGATCGGCCTGCCCACGACCACGACAGAGTCCACAGCCACCCCGCGTGTTTCCTGAACGGCTGGGACCACATTAGAAATACCCCGTCGGGACTTCAGCCGGCCGGGGACGGAGAATAGCGGGGACGGAGAATAGCGGGGACGGAGAATAGCGGGACGGAGAATAGCGGGGACGGAGAATAGCGGGGAGGGCCTCAGGCAATGGCCGCAGGTGGTGGATACACAGCGTGGCGTACTCCTCGAGTAAAGCGCTTTCCAGGGGGCAGGAGAATCGAACTGGCGCCGGTCCCGATTCCACGTGTGAAACTGGATTCTCCGCCGGACGCGATTTTGGCGTTGGGGTGCGGAGAATCCGACCCTATATGTTTTCAAGGAGCAGTTAGATATAGCACTAGGGGCGAGAGGATCAAAGGTTATGGGGAGAAAGTGGGATTAGGCTATTGAGTTGGATGATCAACCATGATCATAATCAATGGTGGAGCAGGCTCGGAGGGCCGAATGGCCTCTTCCTGCTCCTGTTTTCTATGTTTTTATGCTCCAGTTTGACAGCTGAACTTGACCTGTGTGAACTCTTATCTGCTCCTAGACTGGGTTTGTGACGGGCACCTTCCAGCTCGAAGATGTCCTGTTTTATGGAGGAAGCGGCTTCACCATCATGCGATGTATGAGTTTCGCCTTGGAGAACGCTGAGAGGAAAGACGGAAACTACTCGATCCTGGATCTACTGATATACAACTTCTACCTCCCTTTTTTCTTTTTTGGACCTGTTATGACTTTTGATCAGTTTTACGCTCAGGTACGCTTCGGAACAGAGCACAGTGGGGCCTAAGGAAAGTCAGACATTTTTATACGGCGTCTTTTCTAACCTTGGGATATCCCACACTGCTTTGTAACCAGTGAAGGACTTTAGAAATTTAGGGCGGGATTTACATCCTCCCTGCTGGTGGCAAGCAGCCATGAGGTAATAATTGGGGGGAGTTTTGCGGTGTTGTTAACAGTATAACTATTGGCCATGACGCGGGGGGAGAGCTTACCTGCTGATTCTCGAAACAGTGCCATGGGATCTGTTTCACTGACCTGAGAAGGAAGGCCTGTTTAATCTCTCCTCTGAAAGGAGGCATTTCTGGCCACACAGCACTCCCTCACTACTGCATCGGAGTGTCACTCTAACTTGCGTGCGCAGGTCACTGATGGGCCTTGAACAACATTCCCTGTAAGCCACACAGGTTCACGCCTGCGTTGCGATCAAGAATGTGTCATGTGAGAGAAAACATCGGCCATGCGCAAGCAGCCGTCACTTTAAGGGAATGTTAAGGGAGCCACACAGTGCAATGGAAAGCTCGTGCACAGGAATTGGAGGCAACAGTGATGCGGGTTGAGATTTATCTACTGGGGTTGAGTTGGTCGACTTCCTAATGAGCTTTTCCTGTTCCCCAAGACTCACTTACTCTGAGCCCTCGTATCCCACAGGTAAACCAACCAAAGTTCGTTCGGAAAGAGAACGAGATGTGGAACATCAGGAAATATGCTTTAGTGCACCTAGCTGTAATAATCTTCGTTGATGTCTTCTTCCATTACCTCTACATTCTGACCATCCCTTCAGACCTGGAGCTGGCCGCAATTCTTTCCGACTGGGCATTGGGTAAGTCACCAGATTGACCATCCATTTCTCCATCGCTTTAGTCTCCGAAAACCCCAACCCCCCTTGGAGCTCCACACCGAAACCTCCACCTGCTCCACCATTATCCCTGACTCTCTGTCCCCCCCCCCCCCCCCCCCCTCCCCCACACTCAACCACATGGATCTGAACACCCCCCCCCCCACACTCAACCACATGGATCTGAACACCCCCCCCACACTCAACCACATGGATCTGAACACCCCTCCGCCCACACTCAACCACATGGATCTGAACACCCCTCCCCCACACTCAACCACATGGATCTGAACACCCTCCCCACACTCAACCACATGGATCTGAACACCCCCCCACCCACCCTACACTGAACCACATGGATCTGACACCCCTCCTCCCACTCAACCACATGGATCTGACACCCCCACCCCACACTCAACCACATTGATCTGAACACCCCCCCCCCACACTCACCCACCACCCCCCCACACTCAACCACATGGATCTGAACAACCCCCCCACCCCCCACACTCAACCACATGGATCTGAACCCCCCCACACTCAACCACATGGATCTGAACCACCCCCCCCACACTCAACCACATGGATCTGAACACCCCCCACCCCCCCCACACTCAACCACATGGATCTGAACCCCCCCCCACACTCAACCACATGGATCTCTGAACACCCCCCCCCCCCCACACTCAACCACATGGATCTGAACACCCCCCCCCCCCCCCCCCACACTCAACCACATGGATCTGAACACCCCCCACCCCCCCACACTCAACCACATGGATCTGAACCCCCCCACACTCAACCACATGGATCTGAACACCCCCCCCACCCCCCCACACTCAACCACATGGATCTGAACACCCCCCCCCCTTCTATTGCAAATTGCTGCATGGTCTTTTGTTGCTTTGGTCTCACTCCACATCCTTCCATAATGTCCTCAGCTCCCGCTCTGCTCCCTCTCAGCTCCCGCTCTGCTCCCTCTCATCTCCCGCTCTGCTCCCTCTCATCTCTCGCTCTGTTCCCTCTCAGCTCCCACTCAGCCCCCGCTCAGTACCCGCTCAGTACCCGCTCAGCCCCCGCTCAGCCCCCGCTCTGCTCCCTCTCAGCTCCCTCTCAGCTCCCTCTCAGCCCCCGCTCAGCTCCCGCTCTGCCCCCGCTCAGCTCCCGCTCTGCTCCCGCTCAGCTCCCGCTCAGCTCCCGCTCTGCTCCCTCTCATCTCCCGCTCTGCTCCCTCTCATCTCTCGCTCTGTTCCCTCTCAGCTCCCTCTCAGCCCCCGCTCAGCTCCCGCTCTGCTCCCGCTCAGCTCCTGCCCCCGCGCTCTGCGCTCACTCCCTCTCCCTCTTCTCAGCCGAACACTCAGCCCCCGCTCTGCTCCCGCTCAGCCCCCGCTCAGTTCCCTCTCAGCTCCCTCTCAGCTCCCTCTACACCCACTCTCGCTCCCGCTCTGCTCCTCTCGCTCCCGCTCAGCCCCCCTCTGCTCCCGCTCAGCTCCCGCTCAGCCCCCGCTCTGCTCCCCTCAGCTCCCCTCAGCCCCGCTCTGCTCCCTCCTGCTCCCTCTCGCGCCCTCCCTCATCAGCCCCCCTCTCTCCCCAGCTCCGCTCCCGCCCCCCCGCTCTGCTCCCGCTCAGCTCCGTCTCTGCACCCACTCAGCTCCCTCTCTGCTCCCGCTCAGCCCCCGCTCTGCTCCCTCTCTGCTCCCGCTCAGCCCCCGCTCTGCTCCCGCTCAGCTCCCGCTCAGCTCCCTCTCTGCTCCCTCTCTGCTCCCGCTCAGCCCCCGCTCTGCTCCCGCTCAGCTCCCTCAGCCCCCGCTCTGCTCCCTCTCTGCTTCCTCTCTGCTCCCGCTCAGCCCCCGCTCTGCTCCCGCTCAGCTCCCGCTCAGCCCCCGCTCTGCTCCCGCTCAGCTCCGTCTCTGCACCCACTCAGCTCCCTCTCTGCTCCCGCTCAGCTCCCGCTCTGCTCCCACTCAGCTCCCGCTCTGCTCCCTCAGCTCCCTCTCAGCTCCCTCTCTGCCCCCGCTCAGCTCCCGCTCAGCTCCCGCTCAGCCCCACTCTGCTCCGCTCTGCTCCCTCTCTGCTCCCTCTCTGCTCCCGCTCAGCCCCCGCTCAGCCCACCCTCTGCTCCCAGTCAGCTCCCGCTCAGCCCCCGCTCAGCCCCCGCTCAGCTCCCGCTCAGCTCCCGCTCTGCCCCCGCTCTGCCCCCGCTCTGCTCCCTCTCAGCTCCCTCTCTGCTCCCGCTCAGCCCCCGCTCAGCCCACCCTCTGCTCCCGCTCAGCTCCCGCTCAGCCCCCGCTCAGCTCCCGCTCTGCCCCCACTCTGCCCCCGCTCTGCTCCCTCTCTGCTCCCTCTCTGCTCCCGCTCAGCCCCCCTCAGCCCACCC